>NW_027176153.1:14450547-14705547 GCF_023055335.1 Clinocottus analis | reverse complement strand
AGGCCACCATTGTGCAATCAACTGTGTGGCCATTGAGCCACTTGGGCAACGCACATCATTTTAGAAAGGGGTCCTTCTTTGTACCCTCAGTGTACACGTAGCTACTCGATCAACAGTGTGCAGTTGATTTTCTGTAGTAACGTTCATGCTCTCCTGCCGAGTGGCACGATTACTAGCCTTCTCACATCTGACTTTGTTCGTTAGGTTCGTAACGTTGTGTGTTTTGAAAAGCTGCTAAATTTAAAAAATAAAAAAAAATGTTTCAATTATGTGTCTTTTGTCCGGGAGTAATTATTAAAGATGGCTCATGAAAAGACTGTACGTGTCTTATTGTCGCCAAACTGATAGTGAAAGTCGTTCAGCCAACGATGTTTAAAAAAAAAGACATTTGTGCCTAATTGCGTTGATTTCAACAGTTCTTGTCCAACATACGTTCATATTATGCAGGTCTGTGGAGTGAGCATGCATAGTACTTTTATTGAATATTTAAATGTGCTCTTTTATTATTCAAGATCCGCAGAAGGCGGCTGGCACGATTGGCAGGGGGACAGACGTCACAGCCCGGCACCCCTCTCAGCACACCCTTGACATCTCCACAGAGAGAGACGCCCCCTGGACCCCTCCCTGGACCCTCAGGTGTCGCACCCCAGCCACCAGCTTCCTCTCAATCATTGGGGCTTAATGTCCACAGTGGTACCCCTGCCACGTCCCCTATGGGCACCTCCGGTAAGAAAAACTGAGTGAGCTACAGGTTTGAGATGTATTGAGCCAGTTTCTTAAATTACTGTTATTGCAGACAATACTTAAGGTTCAATTCTTATGATTTTGGATCAATATTAACAACAGGTCAGGATCCAGTTGGCTTTCTCCGGTTGTCACCATAGAGTCAACCTCTTTTGCAATCTTTAGTCTAACTCTCATCCTACTCATCCAGGGTTGATCATTGTCTCTGAGGCCTGCGAGATAAATCAACCTTGGTGGTTGCAGTCTGAGCTCAACACTGAAAGAGACCTTTGTCTTTGTGACCTTGATATTTGAACAGCAAGAACCAGTCATGCTCCCACAAACGGCAGCAGTTTGCTGTGGTCCCCAGTGTCTCTGTGCGACACAAAGTGTAGGCTTTCTGTGCAGTGTGAGAAATTATGCTTTCATGCATTGCTCTAGAAAATACACCAGTGACTCATGCATAGATAGACTGACAATCTCCTAGCTTTGTTTGTAGGAATGCATATATGTGGTGTTGTTGCTATACAGAGCTGCCTTTTTAAAGCTTGTAGGGCCAGTGGTACGTTTAATAATTTGTGAAATTTGGCATTTTCTACATCTCAGTTATTTCAAGCCTTCATTGCATGTTAATGTATTTGTTATTGATATTGTACTTGACACAACCATTGTACACAGTATATATTAGACTCAACTGTTTTTAATTATATGATTGTGCAACTAAGAGCGAGTTGCTAATTCCGGCCCTTCGTCCGTGGTAAAATCCTGGGTCTTAATCAGCTTTCTCTCTACCTGTTTGCTTTAATTAGGGCTTATAAAAGTATGGCACACCATGTTGATCTTAAAAACGGCAATCTGAGTCTTTTTTAATTCAATAAAACAGTGGCCCTATATGGCTGCTTTAAGCTCATTAAAACAAAACAAAAAATAGGGTAATACAAACGTGACACCATATTGTACAAATCTTAAATCAGGACATCTTTTCTTGGTTTTATTTTATATTAATTATACAAAGACATGACAGACTAAAGTCGAAGGCTGCATGTGCAGCAACCACACAATATATTAATATATAATTCAAATCATACATATTGTTTTAGAAGACGCCCAGAAGATGAATCTGTCTTTGCAAACCATGTCTCCTCTGGTTGGTCTCTCCAAAGCGTGGGGGCTTCGATTGCAGAGATTTGATCAGTCTAGACTTTTAAAGAAAACATAAACAAATATAAAACCTCCAAAGGTGCTCAGTTGTGGTGTTTTGCTTTTGCAGGGGTGGCATATGGTAGTCAGAGCAGTGAGGGTGTGAGCTCCCTCTCCAGCTCCCCCTCCAACAGCCTTGAGACTCAGTCCCAGAGTCTGTCCCGATCGCAGAGCATGGACATTGACACGGCCTCCTGTGAAAAGAGGTAAAGAGTGCACTGCAAAGAGTATTGTCCAACACTTCTCTGCATGATGAAAACACACAGGTAGTTTGGGAGCAAACAAAATATTGCCTTTATAAATAAAGGTGTACCAATGACGGAGCCTACGGCTGGCCAAAGCAGGCCATTCTACTGGAATCTTAAAATTATAGCAAATACATTAGATTTCAGTTTTCATAATTCAAATCCCAAACATTATATTGCAACACTGATTCTCAAAATGACCACATGCATTCGATAAATATTATATATTAATATATTATAGATGGTTTCTCAAAAAAGGTGTAATGATATTCAAGGTCGTTTTGATCCTTTATGTAATTCAAAAAGTTATATTGTTCTTTTAATTATTTGTAGCATAAACAACATTGTTTTATTGCGTAGCCACGTTTGCTCTTACAAGAAATGGTTCTAAAGTTTATGATAGAGATAACGGACACAGTTGAAATAAATGTGAAGCTTTATATGGACCACTGAAGTTTGAGTGTTGACATTGTCTGTTTAGGGAAGAAGAGACTTAATAATTCTCTTTTATTCCAGCATGTCCCAGGTGGATGTGGACTCAGGGATAGAGAACATGGAGGTGGAGGACAGCGATCGCAGGGAGAAGAGGAACTTGCCTGAAAAGGTAAACGGCAGCACTGAACATTAGGGGTGGAGGGAAAAATCAATACACTGTAGTATCGCGATAGTTTTTGTGGTGATATTGTATTGTTACACGGAAGACAAGTATCGACTTTTATGTAATTAGTTATGGGAGGCATCAAGAAAGAAATGAGAAATGCTTAAATTCTTTAATCATGCTGATCTTGCGATCATGTGAGTCTTTGAATGTTTGAGAATTTACAGCATGTAATTGGGGACTTTCCATATACGCTATTCTTGGTTTCGTTTTCAGCTATTGCACTTTACCCTGTTTGCTGCTGTTATCCTGAAATGTCCCCACTACGAGACTAATAAAGGAATATCTAATTGATACATACCAGTCTCTTCATAGACCAGAGTGATAATGAGAATCGGAGTAACGTTAGTCCATTTGGCATTTATTCTCTAAATGGCAGTTGTCTCTTGTTTCTGCACCTCAGGAACCCTCTGCAAACTCAGATGTCACAGAAGAACAGGCTCTGCAGCTCATTTGTAAGGTTCTCCGCGTATCGTGGAAGGAGCAGGATAGAGATGTCATCTTTCTCCCGTCAATGGCTGCAGAGTTTCACCAGAACCCTAAAGATGGTATATCATTGAATAATGTCTTTATCTCACTATAATAAGCTGACTGATTAAGAAAAGGTCAAGTTTAATCTACAACTGACTTTTTGCATTTGATAACTCCACTGTTATCCCCCCAACACACACTCTCTGTAGTATACTCTGACTTCAAAGACCTGATCGGCCAGATCCTGATGGAAGTCTTAATGATGTCCACCCAGTCACGTGTCCACAACCCCTTCGCCAGCTTGACCGCCACCTCTCAGCCAATTGCAGCAGCCAAATCCCCGGACCACCGTCTGACGCTGGTGCAGCCCTCCAGCCAAGGTGGCAGCCCCATGGGCCCCAGTGCAGGGTCCTTTGGAGCCAGCTCTCTATCCAGGCAAGTGGACCTTGACTCTGTTTATTGAGCTTTGAGTGTAACTCCCAGACATGTAGAAAAGACTCTGGATTGGTCACCTCTTCAAATGTGCGCTTTATTGATATTTAATCTTTTTTTTTTTTTTTGCTCTCGATGTTCTGAGTTTGCTTTGATCATTTTCTATATTTCTCAGACATGGTTGTTAGATGAGTTTTGCCAATCACCGTTTCAATGTTGTCCACAGTCTGTATGGGTGTGGTAGTCCTCACTCCATGGCTTTGGATGCAGCCAAGAGGACCTCCCCATCTCTCCCCACCCCTACAACACCCACCGTATCCTCCACACCCTCTACCCCACAATTCATTGTGCCCCCAAGCCCACCCGCTACTGCTACTCCACGACACACACACAACCCTCCATCTGCTCCCATGCCCATCTCGCAACGCTATCGACCTTACTCTGTCACCTCTCCTTGGGGGGCTCCTTCCCCATCTAGTCCTGGTCAAAGAGGACTTAGTTTTTTAGGACCTTCTCCTAGCCTTGCAGGGCCCTCTGTTCCTCCTAACACCCCAGTTCCTGTGCCACCTCCCAGCCCCCAATCCCTCTCCTTGAGCTCACCCAGGGTTCGCAACCAACCCTCCTCCACACCCCTTTCCGTGGTGCCCCCTTCTCCCAGATCGAATACCCGACAGGCCGCCTTTGCTTCCAGGATCCCACCATCTAGGTATCTCATCTTTCATTTGCATGTCAGTGTGTAGAGCGAACAAACTTACTAAAACCATAACTTTTCTTGTGAACCACCAGATTTGAGGTTGGGTATGAACAGATGACTTTTCATATATACTTTTGCTTCTTAGACTATGTTTCAAACAGTCAGTTCTCATCTACACAAACAAACTAATCTTAATTGGCTAATATTTAGACTGCTAAAAGTCACTGAACAACCTGATATTTCAGCATTTCCTACATTTATAAAAAGGAGAGTTCCAACAGCAATAATAGGTGTACAGTATAATTAACATAAAATGTTCATACATAGGGTGTTCAGATGTTTTGTTAGTATTGCTTGTTGCTAACTTGCATTAATTTATGAGGTCAAACTAATTTGCAAATGACTAATATTGGATATAGTGTAACAAACATGTTTTATAGGTCCAACCTTGCTATAAAATTCTGCAGCAAATAAGATGTGGCTTCTGCCTCATTGGTTTGAGTTGAGTGATCGTGACATTCAATCCAGTTATCGGTTGAGAAAAATGTTCTGACGGTGTCTAAAAGCTGCAGACAAAATGATATTATTGAATATTTAAAAAGCAGCACAAGAAATAGTCTTCAAGCAAGCACGCAACCCTCCAGCGTCCTTTTCCTAGTGCTCCCCTCTTCTTTCTCCTCTGTTCTTGGGTCGTGTTACCACTCTACATTTGTCTTCCCCTCTGTCTTTTCATGCTCGCACAACATCCTCTGTTCTTCCAACCTTTCTCCTTGTGTCTTTTCCTCGTCACGTTAGCCCCTTGTCGTTCCTGTTCTTTGCCCTCTCTGACTTGTCTCAGGACAGCAGTGATGAAGATTCTGAGGAGGAGGAGGATTTTGCACGGGTTCAGTTTGGGTCCAGGTACACCACTGCACGGTGTGTGGGTGTCTGTGTGTGCACTTGCTGCGTTATGAGTCCACTGCATGTTCCAGTGGGCTCATGAGGCTTTCCACTAACGACGCACAAACGCACCAGGGTAGAGTGGTGGAAAATAAACGGATGTCGGTGTAGCCATTTTAAAAAGTTCAGTAACTGTTTTGGTCATACGGTCCTAATGCTATAATTCTTTGTCTAACGTTGTGGTAAGTATTAAACTCTGTTTCTACAGAGTTGCAGGAACTCCATATAATATAAACGTTTATTGGGTTTTAGGTCTGCCAGAGTAACTGAACCTTGTTTCTGTAACCCTGAGCCTTCAAAATCCTGTATTTCTTAAGACGTTTCCTTGAAAAGTGGTCCTTTTTTTGGGTTAAGTTGGTTGACATCCTTTCTTTTGTTAAGGAATATTATCACAGTACAGTGTACTTTTATTTGCTACATAGTTGTTCAGTATAGGTTTGGTTCAACTTGCATCGCATCTTTATTCAGGAGAAACTCATGAACAAAGTAACTTTGCTATTGGACAATATAATGTGTTATATTTGACTTATAGCTTTGGGAACAACTTGTGGCAGAGGTGATACCCCTGCTTCGCCTTTGTTCAATAGATAAATATAGTTCATTTGTATTATCTCCTAAGGTTTGTTGTGCTTTGAAGCAGCTTGCGTAAAGGATTTCATTTACAGCTGATCCCTAACGGCAATTTGACTTCTTGTCACTACTTGTGTCAGTTATATGCAGCATCCTGAATCCTAATACCAGCTTCAAAGACTTTCTGCAAACAGCCTTTTATGGTCCAATGTCATCCCTTTCTCTTTCAACAGCCTTTTACTGAGATTCTGCAATGCTGTCACTAATGCTTTATTGTTTTTTTTTCAGGACCCCTTAAGGGTGGGCTTGAGTTTGTTAACCATACATACATTATGATGTTTGATGCTAACGGTGTATCTCTCTAGGCTGTGATATTTCCTTTTATTTAATTAGCCCCTCTGTGTCCTTGTTTACTTTTTTATGTATAGTCTTGGTGCATCTGGAGGGACAATGTCCTGCAATTCAGCCAGCGACCGCTTCACCATTGAGACATGCAAAGAGACCGAGATGCTGAACTACCTCATTGAGCGTTTTGACAGTGTTGGCATGGAGGAGAGAAAAGCTCCCAAGGTAAAGTACTCTAAAAGCATTGTGTTCTTTTCTATCCCTTATACTGAATTGTGTATATGTGCTAAACATTAAGTTCATCATTTAAGTTACAGAATGGGTCATACAAGTGTTTACTTCTGCCTACTCCTTTTCAGACCTGTTATATTTAATATTTATTTGCTGTTTATTTTAATAATTATTCTTGTTTTGTGTTATTTGTATTTAATTTCTTAAGAGTAATCCTATTCAGACATTAGTACAACGCTTTATGATTGTATTGATCCATTTTAGCGTAGGAACATTCTTTTTAGCTTTTTCACAGGGCCAAAATATTCTATCTTTGATATGGGTCATTTCATATCTCGCTAACGATGTATATCACAAAATATCATGTTTTCTGGTAATTTAATGAATATGTTATCTTCATGTAATAAGAACATGATAAAGGCTATTTTTAATAAAGTAAATTATTTTTAGATTTTACTTTTTTCCCTTATTTTTATTAAGTACTTTGTGCAACATGAAAAGGGCTATTTTTGAGAAAATGAGAATAAATATTTTCAGCTATACCCTAACTACATTTTAATTACAGAAATATCGAGTAATCAGATGAAGACTGTGCTTTGATTTAACGACACCGGGGTTTTCCCAAAAGCAAATTTGAGATTTTAAGATGGATTCAGATGTCCGGTTACATTTTTAGCTAGTCTGTGCATCACAATATCTCGACACGTCTTAATTGGTGACAAAATGTCCCGAAGACAGAAGAACAGTCTGTACCTCAGATGAGCGAAAGGCCAGATGGTCTAGAAACAAGCGGCCGTTAGAGAGAACTGATTCAACTCTCTCATGAGTGTCTGTGAAATCAGCAGCATGTAATCTTATCACACCTCTTACAGTTTTCTGTTTCTCCCTCAGATTTGTAGCCAACCAAATGTCAGCCAGCTTCTCAGCAACATTCGCTCTCAGTGTATTTCTCATATTGCCCTGGTCCTGCAAGGCACCCTGACCCAGCCACGGTAAGCAATCCAAGCATCACGCTGTGAAAATCTGTTTTTTACTACGTTTGTGAATCTTCTGTTCCTCCGCGTTTTAGCCCGAGTCTCCATAGCAACTCCTCTTTCACCTTCACTCGAGAAACGTTATTTAATTTCAGCACAATGCTTCTCTGTTTTCTACATGCAGGAGCCCTCTGCATCCGTCTTTGCTAGTACCTTATCTGCTGTGTCGAAACCTTCCGTATGGCTTTATTCAGGAGCTGGTGCGCATCACCCACCAGGAGGAAGGGGTGTTCAGTCAGGTGGGAAGCATAGCTGAGCATTTTTTTATACACATTGATACTTATTTAGGGTCACTTAGACTGACACCTGTCCCAGCATACAGTGGTTCAGGAAGACAAACGCATACACTTCTATGAGCAGATGAAACTACATTGTACTGACTCTTGTCTTTATTTAAAAAATAAAATCTGTCCTCCTTCACACAGACACAATGCTAACATGTTTCAGTTAACGCTACAACACCTTCTCAGTAATGAAGAAATTGCAATAATTCAAGCGACTTTATGCTGTGAGATGGAAACGCAGTTCTAAATGTTGACATGACAGTGACGCATGACATGTTTGCTCTCCTGTTCTTCAGATCTTCACTCCCATCCTTCATGGGCTGGCTCTTGCAGTGAAAGAATGTTCTTTTGACAGTGACAACTTTAAATTCCCTCTTATGGTAAGGAGATGTTGTCCTGGCTTGACCCATCCTGTAGTACCAAGCATGAGTTGAGACACAATGTAGTTCAAGTTGCAGGGGATTTGCAGTATAACATGGATTAATGAGGTCCTGGGAGCCTGTCGGGACAAGCTTTCTGCTCAGTAGATGGACCGCTCTAGATGTACAGCATATGTATCTGTGTGCAGACATGCTTGGATGTTCAGTATGCTAGTGTTGCCATTGTGCTGCTTCTCCTTTTGGATGAGGATTTTTTTTTTACTACTTTGAGAATCTAATTTACTTTAATCTCACCATCAATCCATCCATACACAAATAAATATAATGTCATTTTGTGTATTTAAATAGTACATTTTCAACAACTTTGTCACTGGAGTGTGTCATTCTGTTTGCAGGATGCGTGTTGTTTGTTCTAATTTGGCTTCTTAAAAGTAGATTATATATTGAATAATCAACTAATCTCACGTTTACTAATTTGACTGAAGTCTGGTAGTTTCACCCAGTTTACCTGTAAACCAAATGTGAGTCAAGCATTTTTTTTAAATATGTGTTTTTTTTTTTTTTACAGGCATTAGCTGAGCTTTGTGAAATCAAGTTTGGAAAAACTCACCCAGTGTGCAATTTGGTGAGTATACTGTTGAATGGCCAAAGCTGCATTATGGCACTGAAGTGTTCATCAGATAATTTTGGCTGTTTATTTTAGGCCGTCTATAAATCATGTGCCAAACAATTTAGTTGTATTAAGTACGTGCAGGTCTGGCTATTGTCTCCATTGTCTGTTTATACCTTCATCATACCAGCATCGCCAGTTGACATCAGCACCAAAGAATGTGCTCTGCTTATTTTATTCATGACACTAAGTCTTCTTTATACTACACAAAAAAAGGAACAACAACATTCTTCTGTCCTTAGAAACATGCCTAACCGTATATTCAGTTATAACACCCTCTCAAATCAGCTTTCTTTGAGTTTACATTAAGCTCACTTAGTCGCTTATTAACTGTGTGTTGAGTTTTTCTTTTTTTTAATATCATAACTTACTGTGTCATTTTATTGACATTATGAAATTACTTATTTGTGACTTCAACTGAATGAGCAGGTAGGGATATACGTTTAATTTTGAGTGACAGGATGGTTGCTAGCACCAAACGATGAATTATGTTGATACGTCTATGTAATGTCTGTCATGGCGGACTTTGCAGGTAACATCGCTGCCTTTGTGGTGTCCCAAACCTCTGAGCCCTGGTTGTGGCAGAGAGATCCAGAGACTTTCCTATGTGGGAGCCTTCTTCAGCCTCTCTGTGTTTGCTGAGGATGATGTGAGTTGGCTAATCAGTCAAATTGTCAATGAGTCGCATTTGAATTGTAACCAATGCTGAAAAGTGTCCGAGTGGAGAGTTGACCTCATGCAATATTACTGCAAAAATGAGGCACAGCAAGCCGTTTAATAGATAGAAAAAATATTTTATGAGTAAACTTAATGCTTTTCTTTCTCTGAAGACAAAAGTGGGAGACAAGTATTTCTCTGGCCCGGCCATCACCATAGAGAACACGCGAGTCGTCAGCCAGTCGTTGCAGCACTACCTGGAGTCAGCTAGGGTGAGTCTCTGCTTCATAACATATTTATTAAATACCTGTCCTTTGTTTTTTGAATAATCTATTAAAGCTATTTAGTATCTCTTTTTTTTAGGGTGACCTTTTCAAAGTTCTCCATAACATCCTACTAAATGGAGAAACGCGCGAGCCAGCTCTTAATTACATGGCAGCTCTGGTCAACTACAATGTGAAGAAAGCTCAGATGCAGGTATGTTACACAAGTCAATCAACAGAATTATTTAAATGTAATTTTGAGGTACCAAAGTGGAACACCCACTGGAAAGATCTGAAGTGTAGAGAAACAATTCAGTTATTAATGTTTACTTATAACCCCTACAAAATGCAGATGTTATACTCTGGTTGTAGCTTTTGAACATCCTGAATTCACCCTCTTTTCTTCCTCCTAGACTGATGACAAGCTAGTGTCGACAGACGGCTTCATGCTCAACTTCTTATGGGTGCTGCAACAGCTGA
Organism: Clinocottus analis; assembly: GCF_023055335.1. Lineage (NCBI taxonomy): Eukaryota > Metazoa > Chordata > Actinopteri > Perciformes > Cottidae > Clinocottus > Clinocottus analis. Next base: position 14,695,271 of record NW_027176153.1, on the reverse strand, counting down.
GCATGAAGATCAAGCTGGAGACGGTGGACCCTTACTACATTTTTCACCCACGATGTCGCCTTGTCGTCAGCCTAGAGGAGACGCGGCTGAAAGCCACCATGGAGGAGCTCAAGACCTGGCTGACTGACCTGCGTAAGTTGACATCAATGAAATCATGGAGGTTTACGTTATTGAGGACTGTTTGGAGATTTTACAAAAATGTTGTGTACATGAAGTTTCAAATGGATTATTAATATTTTATGTAGCTTTTAACAACTGCAAGACGACTCCATCGTTCATATACTGCTGCCATTTTGACAAATCCGTTAATTACACGTAGCGGTGCCATTTTGCATGCTATCAGTTTTTGGAGTGATTAATCAAACATGCCAGATCTGTGACTTTTTTTTAACATTTTTTTAATCAAACTAATTTCAGATGAGTCACTCTTGTGTTATTGTCCCAAAATTCCTTTTGCCTTTATTTCCAGTTATTTACAAAATAATAGCAATTGCTCAATACAATTTCTCTCATACATTACAATTAAAATGATCCATACAAAATCTTGGACATAAGTAGCAAGATACATGCCCAAAAAGGTTTTTTGGGCAGTAAAGCTGATATTTAATAGTAATGGTACTGGCAGACCGGCCGGTATGTGTTTCTTCTTTTAAATTTTCTTTGTTCACTTGGACAGATGAAGACCCCACCAAGTTCTCAGAACCCAAGTTCCCAACTGAATGTTTCTTCTTGACGCTGCACGCCCACCATTTATCCATCCTGCCTGGCTGCAGACGTTACATCCGCAGATTGCGAGCCATCCGTGAACTGAACAGGTATTACATCTATTTTCAGGGACAATGCATGTATTTATCAACATCACTGTAAAAACACATGCATGCACGTATTCATAGAACGTTTGTTTGTTTTAATGATGTTTCTTTCCTTTTGTTAGGACTGTAGAGGAGCTGAAGAACAGTGAAAGCCAATGGAAAGATTCTCCCCTGGCTAGTCGGCACAGAGAGATGCTTAAGCGTTGCAAAACCCAGCTCAAGGTTAGTTTTTAAATTCACTGATTTTAAAGGTACAGACATACAAATGCAATTGGTTTACTGTCTTCAAAAAGACTTTCCTTAAATGCTGAAACAAGCAAGATTTTCACGATGGAGCATATTTAGGGTGACGTGATCCTTATTGTGTGTGACTTTGTCGTGTCAGAAACTGGTGCGAGCCAAAGCTTGTGCTGACGTGGGCCTTCTGGATGAGAACTTTCTCCGCAGATGTCTGCAATTTTACAGCACCGTCATCCAGCTCATTCTTCGCATGGTGGACCCCGCCTACCCTAAGTGAGTCTCCCGGCCACTGACAGACTGCTACTGTTGGTTGTGATGTATTGACGTAATAGGAACCAATGCTGTTTCTTGTTGTTTCTTCGTTCCTTACACAGCATTAACCTGCCACTGCACCCCGAGATCCCCAAAAGCTTTGCTGCTCTGCCTGAGTTCTACATTGAAGATGTAGCAGAGTTTCTGCTTTTTGTCGTGCAGTAAGTTTATAGTTGCACACCCTATTTTTAATAAAACACATCTTGTGGATGGGAGTATTCAAATGGTCACACTGTATCATGTCAGTTTGACTGTAAAGACAATATGAGAAAGATATAGATGCTGAACATCAAAGAAAAGACACAGTAATAAATGTATCAATACAACACATGATCTAATGTTTTTTGTTTCATCGCTTCTTCAAGGTATTCTCCCCAGGTTTTATATGAACCGTGTGTCCAGGACATTGTCACCTTCTTGGTGGTGTTCATCTGCAGCCAGAACTACATCAGGAACCCTTACCTTATCGCCAAGTTGGTGGAGGTGCTGTTTGTCACCAACCCCGCTGTACAGCCTCGTACTCAGCGATTCTCTGAAATGATGGAGAACCACCCATTGTCTGTGAAACAACTGGTCCCCGCCCTCATGAAGTTCTACACTGGTGAGTTGTATGTATATTGTATTTCAAAGCTGTTGTTGGAAAAAAAAATGGGATGTGGAAATTTTCGAATGCAAAGTATGGATTCTTTCCTGTTTAACAAAAAAAACAACCTGTCTCCTCTGACCAGATGTGGAACATACCGGCGCCACCAGCGAGTTCTATGATAAATTCACTATACGGTACCATATCAGCACTATCTTCAAGAGCCTCTGGCAGAACCTTGCCCACCATGGTACCTTCATGGAGGAGTTCAAGTGAGATAATTTGACACGCTGTGTGTCTATAAGCAATAACACAATTAAGGTTTGACTCAGTGGCTGTCTGACTTGGATCAATTCTAATCTGAGCTACTTTTCCATCTTCTTTAACGCTTACTCCCCTCTAGCTCTGGCAAACAGTTTGTGCGCTACATCAACATGCTGATTAATGACACCACCTTCTTGTTAGACGAGAGCCTTGAGTCTCTGAAGCGTATCCACGAAGTTCAAGAAGAGATGAAGAATAAAGAGCAGTGGGAACAGCTGCCTCGGGTCAGTGCTCAGCCTAATGGGTTCTTGTGTTTATGTACCTTGTATTACGTGCTTTCGGACCACAGTTATCATCAAGCTTAATTTCTTTTAACAATGAAACAGAATTTAAGTAATATAAAGTAGCAGCAAAGACAACATAATGGCGAAGTTGTTATTGTGTGAGCTGCGTCATATTATCCCCTCACTCATATTTCCGCAGAGCTGAGACAGTAGCTGTTGCAGAATAGTTTTGATTAATATTGTTTGTTTACTTGCCAACTTTCAGGAGCAGCAGCAGAGTCGCCAGTCCCAGCTGACTCAGGACGAGCGAGTGTCTCGCTCTTATCTGGCCCTGGCCACAGAGACGGTTGAAATGTTCCACATCCTCACGAAGCAGGTCCAGAAGCCTTTCCTCAGGCCTGTGAGTGTCGCTGCCTCGTCTGGACATTACAAAAAAGATGGTCTCATTTGAACCCGATATATGTTCTAGGCTCTATGAATGGACATTGATTCTCCGTAATGCAATAAAAATGTATATATTGGCAACATTATCAGCCTAATTTACACTTTGAGTTCAACAAGCTATTCTAAATAGTGCCTCCTTTTTCATACAGGAGCTGGGGCCTCGTTTAGCTGCCATGCTAAACTTTAACCTCCAGCAGCTCTGTGGGCCCAAGTGTCGGGACTTGAAGGTGGAGAACCCCGAGAAGTATGGCTTTGAGCCCAAGAAGCTCCTAGACCAGCTGACTGACATCTACTTGCAGCTCGACTGTGCCCGCTTTGCTAAAGCAATTGCAGATGACCAGGTTGGTACAGTATTTTAAGTTTACACTTTACTTTGTAAGAAATATTTACAAAACACAAGTGGCAGTTTGTTATGATGAATAATGGCCTTGCAATAAGGCGACAAGGAATTGTGGTAGATCAGCACAAGCATGATCTTATTGCCTTGAAGACATCGGGATGAATTACTCTATTGTTCTTATTGGATGTAGTACTGTGTTTCACCCAGTTTTTTATGAATACCCACTTCTTTTTAAAAAATGGAAGCAGGAAGCAATTTGGGACCAAATGCTATTTTAGTTCATTTTAATGCTTGACGTTTAAAGCCGCCACTGTAAGATGCGTATGTGTTACTGTGTCTGCTTGATACTGCCGCACTGTTGAACAGCGCTTAATTAAATGACTTGTTGGCGCTACTTCAAATCAACTTTTCCATTTTGATTGCTGGCAATTGATGATTTATGATTCATTTACGGAGAATAGGGAAGTTCCAGTTATGTGCCAGTCTATATTCTAATTTGCCAGTAAGCGTGTAATAGAAGGAATATGTCAGGGAACCCGGCTGCCGCTTGTTTCATACAGTTTCACAACCTACAAAAAAGTCTTGTGTGTAGAAAGACGACACATTGAATGTACTGAATTTTCTCATTGCTTCAAAGATGCTCTTCCCTTGCAGCTCCCTAATAATAAATGTTCCCTCATTTTGGTCTTTGTACAGCGGTCGTACAGCCGCGAGCTCTTTGAAGAGGTCATCTCAAAGATGAGGAAGGCTGGCATTAAGTCCTCCATTGCCATTGAAAAATTCAAGCTGCTATCGGACAAGGTGGAGGAAATAGTCGCCAAGAACTCCCAATCTGAAATGGACTACAGTGACGCACCTGACGAGTTCAAAGGTGTGTGTTTGCGCATTTGTTTTCGTGTGTTGGTTTGTCCAAAGTGATGAAGCAGCATATGCACTTGCAACTTTTAGCTTTGCATCTTCAGGAGAGGTAACTTGTCTTGGAAAGCATATTATCTTTCCCTCCTAGAATCTGGACTTGCATGTTATTTTTCTGTGTTTCGCTATCTATTCCATGTCATTAAAAGATGCATTTCACATTTTCTGACTAGTCGCCAATATTAGAGGCCGACATCTATTTAGATAACTAGATCAAATATCCAAACTCTAAAATTTGGTCGTTGCTTCGAGCAGCATTTTACTGAACATCAATCAAGGTAATTCTTACATTTTTAATGTAAATGTAGTATTTTTATGGTTAACTCAACGACATGTAGTAAGTCACTGAATCTTTGGCCCAAAGCAGAAAAAGTCACTAGTGTGGAAATCTGGTGTGACCTCGGGTCAATCAGTGCAGACAAACAGGATCTTCAACGCCCTCTATTGCTGTTGAATTCCACACATTTGCTGGGGCTTTTGCAGCTCTTATAGGTCATATTGACAGCTTAGAGCAAGGCTATCCTATAACCACAGACTTAATATAATCTAGAAGGAGAACGTGGCCCACATACCTCCTTTGATTCCCAGATATGCCAGCCTACCCACCGCGGTTGACTGGAGTGTGCCGTACAGGAGGCTTGGGTATCGTGTTTCTCTGTGGTTAAAATCTCCCACGCCAGGTTTTATTTTTGAAACTCATGAGTCCTACTGTAACAACCTTGTGACATTTCAATATAGGGCACACTCAAAATCTCTCGCTGAGTATTTATTGGATATTTGCTTTAGTGGTTGACAATTTTGACGTCATAAAAAACACACTATCTTTTTCAGCAGCTGGGTTTTGACATGTTGCATAAGTTTGAAGTCATGCCTTATAATAATATAGACTTATCTTTTGTTTTTTTGTTGTTTATTCATTCTTAATTCAAAGATCACTGTAAAAGTACTAATATCATACATGTATTCAGTAGTAAGCACAACATTTGAATAATAACCCTTGTCCAAACACAAGAAGCAGCCTAAGATATTTGTTTCATCTCTATTAGAAGAAGAAAAAGGGCAAACCAGAATATGCTGACAATAGCTTTCACTGTAATAAAAGAAAGGCGTCAATGCTGATGCTGGTAAAACTCACTTGGTCACTTTTTTTTAGGATTGTCATTTGATGGTTGTGCTTTTAGTTTCTCCCACTGTCTCTAAAATGTACATATGACTTTATTATAACAGACCCCCTGATGGACACACTGATGACGGACCCTGTGATTCTGCCTTCGGGCAACGTCATGGATCGATCCATCATCCTGCGCCACCTGCTTAACTCCCCCACTGATCCCTTCAACAGACAGCCACTCACAGAGAGCATGCTAGAATCAGGTAACCCAACCGTGATGCTATTTCACGAGTAATTACATGTAAAGTTCTGTTCAAGGTAGACAAGAGCTAAAGTCTACGAACAGCAAAGCGACTCTATAGTCTTAGATTGTCCTGCACATGATTACAGGACACCCAAATGTCAAATTCAATTACTGCCTGTTGGATATCAAATGCCAGTTTGTTTGACGATTCTCACAATCTGTTACTTCTACAGTCCCTGCGCTGAAGGAGAGGATCCACACCTGGATGAGACAGAAACAGGGCGGACGGCTTGTCTGAGGACCGACCACATGTCACCAATGTCTGGCCTGCTAACATCATTAAGAGAGAGCTGTCCAAATCGCCTGAATTCAGTGTCCCTACTACCAATGACAAGAAAAAACATTTGAATTGGGGGAAAAACGAACTGATTTGATTTTTATTTGCATTTACCCTTTTTGTCTCAAACCATTATGGTTCTAAAAACAAAATATAATAAAGTTAAGACTTTTAAGTTTCTTTTTCTCATGAGTTTGTGTATATATCTAACAAAATATATACATATATTTAACAAAAGTTAGTTAATGCAATATATTGCTGCAAAAATACGTTTCCACCACCAACGGGTTTACCAGCGAGGTGCATAGTCACTTCATCAATCATTTTTCTTTACGGTTCTCATTATGTTTTGTAATATTCTGTATGTGAGCTACATTGAAAAGTTATGATTTTAGGGAGAGATGGGAGGGTCAATACATTTGGGAGAGTGTGGGAGGGTTTGGATAAATTTGTTAGCCCCAAGTTTTCATTATCAAGACTGTGACAATGATGAACTTGAGTCCACATAATGTATGCTGATTTCCCAGAGCTAACAGACGCACAGTTTGTGCTTGTAGACAAAGTTCGGAACAGGCAATATCCACTAAGGATGTAGCGTAACGTTAACTAATCCTAAATGTCAGCTTACTTTTGAGTACAGTAGAAAGAGAAGCAGTGGATTACCAAAATACAGTATAATCAGTTGGTCCTTTCTAGTCTCATTTTCCCTGCTGACTTCAATAGATGGCATTTACTTCTTGCGTGTGCATGGCCTCAAGTCCAGAACCTCCTAAGCGCCTGATGGACAAATAACCCTCTTTTAGGCGAATTGGAAGGAACATGAGAGAATGTAGCATGACCACCAGAAACACCACCTTAGGAGTGCACCATTAAAAGTCTGCTCTTCAGAAACACTGACGTCTCACGACAAGGCGGTCTCTTTCAAATGGCACTGTACTTAACGTTACCTTGCTGACCTTAACTGTACAGGAAAATGATTTCCTTAAACCACATACCTGTTTTGAAAGCTAGGATTTTGAACTGAAATAAATGATGATGCACATTATTTCACAACTGGTCATTGTTTTTTCCAAAGATTGATACCATAGTGTTTTTTTGTTTTTTTTAGCCAAAGTTTTTTTTTTTAAATTTAGTTTATTGACCTTATGAAAAGATGGACGTTACACCACGTGTAACTACATGTCTGAGATTATACAAGAAATACAAATGCTTATCTCTAATGCTTTATGTGAAGAGACGAAACATACAGCAATCATGGTGATATGATCATAAATACAATTAACATTAATAAAATCAAACAGCAAAACAATTATTTATATACATTTGAATTGCATGCAAGTTATAATGTTGATGGTGTGCTTAAAACTCCGTTGTTGATTAAGTGCAAATAATTATTCAAATTCTTTTTTTGTAATGTGGTTTGCCAAATGCATAATCTTAGTCAGTCGTCAACTGTAACTGTTATAAACTAATGGATTAAACTTGGCAAATGTCCCAATTTTATCGGCAAGATGTTAACATTGTGTATAATTTAGGGTTAACTGCATTTTATCCAGGAAAACAATTAGCCTGGATTAATCTGGAAGCTCTTCACATTTGTTCCACATCGCGAAAAATTCTAAAAGACTGTATTACTCTTAACTGCCGAAATTAAAGTGAATTGCGCCCAAGCAGAAAAGATATTTGCGGATATGATTTGCATATAGACTATTTTCCTATACAGTCAAATAGACATACATGTATGGCATGGTAGATACATTTTAAAACGTAGAATATGATTTGTATACATTGTGAAGTTCAGAAGATGTTTGCTGAGGCACTGAGATGTGGCTTGCTCCATTTCTCGCTAGAAGGCGCTCTTTGCGGTGACCCTGGGTGCTGCGGTGACCGCGCTGTGGGGAGCGGTGGGCAGAAATCCTGCAGTGTGGCGTCACGGCAGAAAGAGAATAAACCACGCCCACTCCCTCTTCCCTTCCGATTCCGCGGCTTGCCATTGGCTCTGTGACACATTAGTCACCGCTGTCTCTTCTGTATTGGCCCACCGGGCTGTCAGTCAGCGCTGCCGAGAGGGAGTTGACGTAATCTGTTCGGTAAATCGAGGCGATCCATCAATTCTTTTCGCTTGTGTGCAGATAGGCGTCCGCTTCGTACCTCGACTGGAAAATAAACTCGTCAAGGAGCCGCGGGTTGCAAATACAGGTCCGTCCGGTGGAGGATACCGCTATAATGGGTGTTTTTCACCAAACTGGACTTTATAACAGTTTTCGTGCTCGCGGATTTTAAATAATAAAAAAACCCACACATCTTGACGCTCGCTAGCTCACGATACTTCTCGCCACTGTCCTGTGGTGTTGTCTCGGTGACAATCTTCAAACGTGAGTAAAAACATTATAAATTAATGTATATTGTCAATGTTTGTGGTGCCCGAGGCTGTTATACCAGATGCATTGTAGCTGGTGGGCAGTTTCAGCTCATGTTAATCACAGACTTTCAGTTTCTTTGGACTTGAACATATCCAGTGTTATACTCTAACGTTACACCATGTACATTGCTCATTATGTGACCATCTGGCGTTATATATCTCCATGTATCTTACATATCTACGTCTGGACACTTGTATTCTCCAGACAGACACCGGCGGTTGGTTAGTTCCGTGACCGTCTCGTGCCCGCAGAGCGAAGTCAAACCCGTTGAGGTTTCATGTCGCGAGCGTGCAATACAATGTAACACTTCTGCGACCGTTTGAAACCATGAACCAATTCGTATGAAACGTTTAAATCCTGACCCTCCTCCAGGGTAAACCGGGGACATGGTGTCGAGTCAGTGTTGCTAAAATAAGGGAGGCAGCTCCTCCCTGCTCTGTTCCACAACACACGGCGGCAGCGAAGGGGATTAGCCGACTTCCTCACAATTTCGTTTTTTTTTTTTAATAACTGAAAACGAAGCCCTCGGCCTGCACATAATGCCCGGTGTTGGTGAGCAGACAGGCCTGCTGCCCCACTGTGACCCGCACACAACGGGAGGATAGAATTTCATGGGCGTGTATGCGTTAGCAAGTATGGCTGACTGCAAGGACGTGGAAAAACACGAGTTATTTGGCCGATGTATAGTCCCGGCGCGCGGGATGTATAGCTTCAACTGACATAAGACACATTGCAAAGTTGTGTTTTTATGATTAAAAGACTACAATGTGTATGTAGCCCAATTGTTGCATGCAATATTCATATTTTACATCCGTCAAAAGCGTATTTTTAGTATATATTTGTTTATTAAATGCATTGCCCTGCATCCTTTTTATTTGAGTGTTGTATGTCTGGTTGGCTGCTGTTTACAAAATATGAAAGGGCTTCAGTAGTTTTGGTCGGCCATATTTGTTGTAAGCTGTTATGACTGGAAATTGGGAGGGGGTGGACTTTCATTATAGCTGAACATTATGTGATAATGGCTTCTGTGTTATTGCTTTCTGGCAGTATGAAAAAACAAGGAAACAAACTCAGCTCTGCTTAATTTAATTCCAGATTTTCTTTTTTACTAATGCAAACATCACTTTTTATGTGTTTCGTTTAGGAGGGATATACGAAGAATTTCACCGGGAAACCGTCCCAAACCACAAACATGTCTGGGGCGTCTGTAAAAGTCGCTGTTCGGGTCCGGCCCTTCAACTCCAGGGAGACGAGCAAGGACTCAAAATGTATCATCCAGATGCAAGGAAAAACTACAAGTAAGTAGCCCACTGGCATGCACTTAAGGATGCTCACACACACAGAACCAAACACGGTGCCTTGAGTCTGAAGGCGTGTTTTCTTTAGGGGAAGTTTGGTACATCACACATGCACTCCCGTGGTCTTCCTTCAGGGCTGTGAGCAGAGAACAGGAGAATGAGCAAACTGAATAGTGGACGGTTGGGGACAAACGGCCTGAAAGAGAATAAAAGGCTTACAGAGGGAAATTCCTCCTCCTTCTCTGGAGGGGCCTGCATGCCTTCAGAGTCTCTGTGTGAGAAATGCTGAGTTGGTTCATACTGGGAGACCCAGGGGTCGCCATGCAGCACAGCCCGCTAATGCCTTCAATTCATCAAAGCTCTATCACACCGTGTTTTAGAAAGGATATGTCTGTCACTTTGTAGTTTATGATTATGTTATCTCTTGGTGTACACAAACAGTTGTGAATCACTTTTATGTATGTATGAAGATTATGGCCAGAAGTGAATAATTTACAATATGTACTGCTTTTTATTTTGCTGGGGTTTACATTACGATACTTTTCTGACATTAAGGAACGTTTTACCTAATTTCTTGGATTATGCAGTGGTCCGGCGACTTGACAACATAAATCAGGGATTAAGATGAATGCTGTATCGGTGCATTGTATATGCTTCCATTTTTATATTGAGGATCAGTCATTCTCAGCTTTTACACATCTGCAGTATGTGTAAAAATGTTTTATTGCCAATAAAAACAATTGGAATGTACACTAAAATCAAATACATTATTCTGAATATGTGTACTTGTAAACAGTGTTACATGTAATAATTAAATTATTATGCACATTGACTTAATAATTGCATAGCTTTCGATGAATCTATTGAACATCTACGTAGACCTGTATATATCGGAATGAAAATACTCAATATATATACCACAAAACTTAATATATACAACAAATTAGCAGAGCAAACACAATTTATACAACACGTTAGCAGAGCAAGTCTTGTGATTCAACCTGCCTACTTGTGACTGTGAGTCATCAGATGCTCTGAAGTGCTAGCTGCGTCCTTACTCATGGTTGTGCATGTCCCCTTTTAGCAGACAGATGAACACAAGTATGGAAACATTTAATGACCTAGTAACAAGACAGCATGTGACGCCAGAAACCTGTTTTTCCAGCAGGCTCCTCTTCTATTTGCCTTGAGCGTTGTCTGTCAGTCTTACCGGGCCCATTAGACTAAGCCTTTATGAATCTTCTAAAAGATCAAGTGTCCTTGCCACTGGCCCGTGATCTCTCACACTCTACCAAAGAGAAGCTTTGTGTCAAATCCCCACTACTTTTACTACATATCCTTGGGTTTTCATTATGCCAATGTCACTCGGAGGTGCTGGAGGGTGACTCGTGGTTTGTAGCAGAACTGCGGTGAAAAATGCAGAGTTTTGGGGTGTGTGTGAGTGAGAAAAAGAGAGGGTGTGAGAGCTCGGGAGAGTAGGAGGCTGCAGTACTCTGCCTACTCTACCTCTTATCACATGGGCAGGTTGCAGAGCAGAAAGGGAGGCTGGCAGGCGGCCATACTCTCCCTTCATCATTGCAGATGGTATGCTGAGTCTTATTAGGGCTGTGTGAGGTTGAATGTTACCTGGTAGCTCAAAAGCACGCAGTCATCCAACTTTCTCTAAATTTAAACTACACTATCTAACCATTTGTTTTGGAGGTGGTCATGGTTTTCAAATTTTTTTTAATGGAAGGTCAAATACTGTATTATGATTACAGCATGTAATTATGTTTGAGTCTTTTTTTTTACTCAGTGATATGATTTTTGGTTTTTATGACTTCAGGTAAGTGTAATGCTCTAATTATGTTCAAAATGCACTGTCCAAGAACAAATGTACTTGATTATTTTGCCTCTATCAATGGCAGTGCATCTATGACTCGTCACAACTTCATGTTGTTTTCCACAAAAAATCTATCTATTGAGCATCAAATACTCCCCAATAGGCTTAAAAGGTGGCTATAAAATATTGCTAAATTGGTACTTTTTTACTCTGCTCGCAGTCATATTTGTAATAACAATGGGTTTCTGTTTGACAACTTTTCCCAGCAGATTGTTTTTAAAAACATTTTTTACAGTATCCATGGAAACCTCTTAAATCACCTCTGCACATTAATCTATTTCAAATTTATTTTGCAGATTTGAGTGTTCAGTATGTCCCACATTTTTAGTCAGAATCAGGTGCGATAGTGCGTGCCGACCACAGTGTAGGTGATTCCTTTGCATGTCTATTATTTAATAGTGTCTTTGGGGATGGCAGACATTTTCATGAGACTGAAGCGCTGCCGCACAGGAATGGTATTTTTATGAAGTTGTTTGGTCAGCTTGTAGGTGTTCGGCCAGATGTTTGGACGAGGCTGTGACACTCCCCTTATTGTTGTGAGTCGCTCAAGGGCGTTTGTGTCGGTGCGTGTGTGTGTCAACAACAAAGAGAAAGAGAGCGCCTGGGGGCAAGGGCAGGATATGCTGTCTCCCCCTATTTTTCTCTCTCTCTCTCTCTCTCGTTCACCATGCATGGATGGTTGTCAAGGATAGGATGCCGGCAGAGGGGCAGCAAATTGATTATCCAGTGTGCAGAAAATGTGTCCAAGGCCTCTACAGGCAGGCTGGAAACAAGTAAAGGCCTCTTTTAGTCGAAGCTCTTAAACATACCAGAGCTAATGTAATTATAAAGGGGTGACGCGATCGGGTGTTGCATTAGTTTGTGTTGGTGCTCCAAATGTTGAATAACGTCAGGTCACCCATAGCCTGCCTTCAATGGGGCTCTGATGTGTTCTCCACATCGGGCTCTGTCTTGTTATGTAACCCATGTGTTACGTTCCCCCCTCAGCCAGTGTCCAGCCACTTATGAATGCACTGTCAAAGATGGTTGATAGATTTCGCACGGTGCACAAGAGAAAAGGATCAGATATGTTGGACCATCACATTGACTTTAGTGGAACAAACCTGCGATCAAATCAGATTATTTCTCACATTATAATTTGTTTTATGTTATGGGAGATGATGGCCTTTTCAAACGATACCAGCCTGGCCTCGCCACGTTTTCAGGAACTGTGTGGCTGTTGCACAATTTCTATCTCAATCCCTAAGTAAACTAATTGGTAAATTGAAATAACAAACAGAAGGTCAACATGTCAATTAAACCTTCACCTTTCAGGTACAATTTTGCTGAGTGTCCTATCAATTTGAGCTAAGTGGTGGCGACCTTACAAAAACCCTACAGGGAGGAATCCGCTCCTCTCTAGTGTCAGTTACACATAAGAGGACAGGAGGTCATCCCCACAGCAGAAATGGCAATGGGCCCGTATCGTATGAATGAATCGTGGTCACTGAGGAGAGAGCTGGCAGAACAATAAAGGGATGGATGAAGGATTTGGAGTATGGGTTTGGTTGAAGGATGGTCATCCTGCTGCTGAACCCTTTGCAGACAGGGCCGATTGACCTGATTAGGACGAGTATAATCCACAGGCTTGCCTCAAGTCGCCACGCCCTGCTGCCATAATCCCGGTGACCCTTGTAGGTGTACACACACCCACTCAGGGTGTTACATTCCTCATCGCCTCATGCTGAGATTGTTTTGAAGCGACACGCATTTGGCAACATGCGCTACTTACACCCTCCAGACTGACCTCCTGATGAGGAGGGAGGACAGGCAGATGTCTGTGTATGTGATCCGCTCATTCTGTGTCTCAAGACATTCGGGCCAGAGGTGCATATGTGTGTTGTGCAACTCATACAGTTTTTAGATCTCCACTGTGATAGCTGCTGTAACATCTACCAGCAACAGAAAAGTGACTTGCGGCCCAGACCACACTGCCTGTGTGAGCAGGACGTGGCGGCGGCCTCGCTGAACTGCTGCGTCTGATAATATAAATCTATATATTCTGTAGATATTTTTCATATTCTTCATGTCTATTAAAGTTCAGGTTAGCGAGATCAGTAAACACAGCTGTGCAGCTGTAGTTGTGTCTATGAAATGTCTGGTGTTAAGGGAAGCGAGTCACACGCCTGCACTCTTCAACAACCACACCTGTTTATCAGTATATTGACATGAGGGAAGCAGACTGGCACGTTGCACGTGTCAGCCTTGTGAGAAAAGATGAGAACATTCTCCGCCTCTTTACAGAATAGAGCCAATCAGATATTAGGATGACGTGAAACGAACCTGTGACAACAACCTGTGTATGAAAGGCCCCATTTCCGTTTGTGGGCCGGCAGTTTTTTTCTCAACCTGCGTGTAGGCTGTTCCACTCACTGCTTTTGCAACTGCAGCGCTTATTACTTTGCTCGTGATCAATTAGTAAATAAATTGTAGAGAACGAGAGAAGTTGTCGAACTGAATTCTTTCGAAGGCAACACCAGGCATCCAATAATTATTACACGCCAACACGTCCCACACGCGAGCAGTGTCCGCTCGGACAGCGGTGATGTTGCTGCTACTGCCTGCACTTTCCTTCATTGATATTGGGAGCATGTTGAAGTTCTATTAAGAGACTTTAATCTTACAAGTCAGAGCGCGAGGAATTGTATCTCATGCACCTGTTGTTGCTGTTATTTCCTCTGATCATCTTCAAAGCTGAGTAGTCAAAGCAGCAGCACATTTTCTAATCTTCTGCTGCAAAAATATCTTTAATGAAAACTCAGTGAGACAGTTTGGTTCACATTGGTCAAGGTCTGGATGGAATATGAGGTTTTCTATGACAAACCAGATCCTGTTATGAAAGTTGTTTTCATCTTGTCTGAAAATGAAACGGGCATTAAGATATCTTTTTTCTTTTTTGGAGTGAAATAGGGTTCATGCAATCAACCCCTCAGTATTATATTTATGGAGCTGTAAAATCAAATTGCGTAATTTGTGGCATGGAGCCATGTGGGTTTTTTCCATCCATACTGAATCGTTGTTCATTAATAAATGTTATGAAAAAGAAATCACAATTGCATATGAAGGGATGGGCTGAATGTGTTTGGGTCAAAAGGAGAAAGTGATAAATGCCTTCTCTCAATAATTTGTGGATTCAGCTTTGTAGCTGACCAAGCCAGTTGTGGTTTTCTTTTCACAACTTATGTTGACTATCCACAACCTGCTTAATGTTTTTGCTTTTGTTCTCACCTTGTGCCCATATCTAAACACAAGTCCTATTGATGCTGCTTTAAAACAAGTTGAATCAGTGATGTCACCCTCAGGCTGTGTAACTGGTGAATGTGTTGGAATTTCTCCCTTGTTAACATCATAGAGCCTGAGATATCTTTCAAAAAAATGTATTTATAGTCATGAAAAGCTGGTAAATCCCTGAATCTTGTGATATCACGGGTTTTGGTTTGTCACATTATTTGCTTATGTACAATGAAGTGCTTTTCTGTCAGATCTGTGGACCAATAGACCCTTCCCAAGTCCTGCCTCTTCGGTGGAGAACGCGTGGAACCTGACAGAACCTACGTCAACGTTTCTGCTTTCTGTAATATTTAGTGATGCTATCTCTGTTCACTCATCACATTGTGTATAGTCTCACCTTAAAGTAACTACGAGGAACCATCAAGATTTTATGTTTATTTTGGCAATCCCTGTACACAAAAGCGGTAGAAAACCTTTCATTTTAATACAGCAGGTCTGACCGTCTGACCAATGCAGCCCTGTTTTTGGTTCTCCCGTTCCTCCCTTACCACCAGCAGGCCCAGCAATACGACCTGGGCTTCCAGCAGCATGGTGTCAGTGTTGGCTCTGAGCGGCAACCGGCAGAGCAGTGAGGCGGCGCTCTATTCCTGGTAGGAGGATACAGAGGGCTGCTGCCAGGCATGCAGCTTTACACTTCCTGGGTCTGTCTGTGGTGGGCTGGTCGCTGTCAAAGGCCCGCTGGAGGCTGAGCTAATAAATCTAGAGGATTTTGTCAGATTTTGCCAGAATCTGACACTTTTGATGTTATTTATTTTGGTATACACAATGTCTAGAAACAGGTAACATGTTCAATTTTTTTTATTATTAGTTTATCCGATCTTGCAACAGTAACAGAGTGTAGGATTCAGTACCACCTCGTGGTGAGGTTGCATATTGCATCCAACTGAACACTCCTCCGCTTACTCCTCCCTTTCCAAGTGTCACCCAGGTAACAAAAAAATGAAAAGCACCCTTTTTCTTCTGTAAGAACATGGTGATGCAAGAGGACTCACTCTGGATGTAGATTTAGCGAGATAATTCTAAACTAACAAAAACACATTGATTTTTTTGTTTCCGGTGATTATACACAAATTAAATATAGTTATGTAATATATTCCATTTCTGTGAATCGAATCCCATTAAATCCTATTCACTGTCCCTTTCTAAGGCAACGTTTCGAGCAGTGCAGGGTTTCCTCAGGCCAAAAGAAGATCTTAACTGATTGAAGCGCTGCCTTTTTAAAGAGAAAGAGAATGAAACCATTTGGAGCCAAACTGTGTGCAGACCTCCTTTCACCTTGTCTTTTTTAGCCCACTTTCCATTCCTGCCTGCTTGAGTGGAAACTGTGGCAGCCTTTTGCAGAAAATGTGAAATCGGAGGGGAGGATGGGATTGGAGCTACTCAAGAGGGGGATGGGTGATGTAAACGCAGCCACAGCAGCAAAGTTGTGCACGAGCATTATTCACGTGTAGGACAGCGTGAGCCAGCATCACAGAGAGTCGCCTAGATGGAGGTGATGATGATGCTGATTTCAGTCAATATGACTGCAGGTTAAGAAATAGTATTAATGCACTTCGATTGGCTGTTGGCTTCCAGACCAGACAAATACATTAATTTTAGTAATATTACTAAATAATAATAAGATTAAAGGCCAACCACTCACCTTCCCTCAAAGGACAAAGTGGAACAACACAATGCAACTGAATTAGTCTGGTGAAATGCAGTTCATCCAAATCCTGAAATGTGTCCCAGTTTTACAGCAGCACCCAATCATTTGAAGGGTTTCATAGACTGTCTGTATAACAAAGGGGTCACCAGCTGTTGTGTGTGTGTGTGTGTGTGTGTGTGTGTGTGTGTGTGTGTGTGTGTGTGTGTGTGTGTGTGTGTGTGTGTGTGTGTGTGTGTGTGTGTGTGTGTGTGTGTGTGTGTGTGTGTGTGCGTGTGTGTGTGCGTGTGTGTGTGTGCGTGTGTGTGTGCCTGTGTGTGTGTGCGCGTGCATCCACATGTACCAGGCACATGGTCACTGCCTGATTTTGTTTTTGAAGAGGATCTTAGACAACCACTTGGATCTGACTTCCTAATTGAGGTCTTATATATAGATCAGTGCGCACAGCGGCAAACATCCATCATCATTTGTCAATGTTCTGATCATGCAATCAGAGGATGGCGTCTTTATTTTAAAGTTATGGGTCTCTTGAAATGCTTCTAGTGCCTACTGTGTGGTTCATTGCCTAAGTTGGTGAGATGGCTGAACTTTCCCACATTCAAGAGAGTGAATGCGTTTTTAGTGTGTGTGTGCCCTGATCGACACGGCTCTTTTCCCAGACTATATTGTTTGGTTTCCTCCCACAGTCTGAGGGCTGAATTCAGAGACAAACTGGAGAGCTTTGCAGTCCAGGCACGGATAGCTTGGTGGTGGGCACGATGTTAACTTTGTATTATTCATGAGTAAGAAGTCGGGGGGTTGGAAGTATATTAATTTTGAAACCTTGATTAATAGGACAGTCTATCAATCTGGTAGCTACTGTAATGCTCTGCTGCTCCAAAATAGACCCATTTCGTGACACTGTTTAAATACAATGAAGCGTATTGAAATTATTACATACAGATACAATTTTGCGATCTTTCAGTCCTCCACAGTTAAAATGCCGGATAAAAGGGGTTAGTCATCTGACATTAACTTGAGGCATCACTCAGTGCTCATCCATCATGTTTTCTGGCTTCACAGAAAACATTAAACATGATGCAACTTCTTTCTTTTTTTATTATATTTTTTTTTATTTAAAGATGGACCTTGAAGAAAAAGATGTGAGGTCCATGTGTATTCATGATGTCATGGTGCTTACATAAAGCCAGAGAGCATTTGAAGCGAGACTTCGGTCTCTGAGTTGAGTTGAGTTGAGGAAATCCAGGTCACTGCTCTGTAAAATGGTGCCTGTTGTGAGCAGTGAATGTAAGAGCCTCTGTATTCCTCTTGTCTGCACTGTTGTCTGCACACTGCCTGGATCATATGATTGATCTGTGTGCTGTTTTGAGATGCTGCTTAATCACGAGTTAAGATTTAAAACAAATATTAAACTGTTTTGAATGAATAGATACACTTTATAATGCAAAGCCAGGGTTCTATAGTGTATTTCTTGTTATGCCTTTTACATGTCTATGCATTTAATAATTATAGTTTAACCAATGTTTAATATTCAAAAGTCATATTGTTGGAATCGGCACATCTCCTGTGGCATAAACATTTTATTACTGCTATATTGTAGGCTTTATTGTAAGCATCTTTATTATAGTGTGTGCTAATAATTCATTATTACTTTTGCTTGTAATGTTGATGAGCTGAGCAGAGACATTTGTTCTGCTTTCATATGATAGTAGCTGTGGAAGCAATGCTTTATCATAAATCTGTTTCAGTTGGTTTCTTAAAGGGATAGTTCCGGTGTTTTTAAATGGGGTTGTATGACATATTTAATCATAGTTGGTGTTTAGTGTATCAACGGTAGATAGCTGTTTTTTCTGGATGTGTCACAGCAGTTTTGCTGCTGCCCTTGTCCACATCAGTAGACAAGCAAAGTAACTCCTGTTTGCTCCCCCAGGCTGGATGGTGCCATACTGTAGTAATACACTGATTATGGATAAGTAGGCAACCTTGTACAACCCCACTTAAAAACACCCCATTAATTTACTATCCCTGTTATCCAGCACATCCACACACTTCCCGAACGTTCATTATCGAAAGATTGACACAGGCAAGTTTAAGTTGTCAATATATTAAGTGCTATTTTAAAACTGGGAAATAGCAGACACTTCTAAAGCTGTGGAGGTATTACTTTAGCTTTCCATGACACAGGAGGATGTGTTTGGAAAGCCCCTGATCTTTTGTGTCAGCACCTGTACAGAGGAGAATATCCTTCTTGGACCTGATCCATGAGAACCATTGCCTCTTTGAGCTGTGAAAACAGCTGAAACCTCTGACTAAGGATCCTGTATCATTTTGTTAATGTTAACATTGAGGTGACAACAGTAAATATCTTTATGACACTCGTTGGTCATTACTTGAAAGCCATTGGCATTTAATTTGAATATTAACTGTTATTTCAGCTCTGAATTCAAACCAGTTCTGGGTGCGTTGTGGGTTTAACCCCCCATGTCATCACCTGAGAGGTTGCCTGATATCCCTTTCTCTCTCTCTTTGTTGTAGTCCTGTGTTTGTTTAGCTTCTGAATGGAGTCCTGCTGACTGGGCTTGTTTTCTCTGTGTGATGGCTTCTAGAAGCTTCTCTTTAGTCTCTCATCCTGAGCTCTGAGTCTGCGTGAGCTGCTAATATCAAAAGACACTCGCAGCCCCAGCTAGCTATCTGAGTCGCTGGGCTGGGAGCAATGTATGATTTGGTGACGAGTTCGACGGAAAGTTTGGGCGACTGAAATCTGTCCATTCCTTCCTGTCACTGACAGTCTGTCGGCATGCAAAGCACTAGCAGCCATCTGCTGCTGTATAAATAGACAGTAGTCAGATCTGGAACAGCTGGCACATAGGCCAGGACAGCGCCCTTTCCCTCTGCTTTCTAGCGAGAAAGGCAACCCCACCTAAAGCCATTTAATGTATTTCCTTTTACTTTCTGGCAGAGAGTTGTTAAAAGCACTTTAAAAAAAAAAATTCCAACTATGATATAAAGCTCATTTGTGCGTTTTACATAAACTTTTTATGCATTATTGTTTAAAAATTTCAGAGAAATCCCAAAACCAAATATATGTGCATAATTGTATGTTCTCCCACAAAATATTGTTGTCTTTTCACTGCACTGTCACTCTGGATATGTTCTGGGGGAAAAAAGAAAAGTTGCTGACCAGCTGCATATTTTCTGCCCACGTCGCATATAATTAAACAACCAACATTTTTGGTTGCATGGAAACACAGTTTCTGAATCATTTTCAAATAGCTAAATACTTTTTTTCTTTTTTTACAATTCTAAAATAAAATATTTTTTCAATTGCTTTTAATTTGCAGCTTATATTTATCTGACTTTTTTTCCTCAATGTGGGGATCACATGAAGAGGGGCAGGGGGTAAGGCAGTGTGAAAAGGGTCATTGTGATGGAGGGGACTGGGAACATAAAGCCTTGTCATAATAGATTACCTAATGTGTTTTGCGGGCTCCGTGGACAATCGCAATACCCTGCTTTCAGGGCATTGTTCTAGTGTCTTCCTGTGCTCCCCCCTCTCTCCCCCAGTAGAAAGAGAAAAAGGACGTGATCAGCCTTTGAGTAGAAACAAGATTTGTTAGTAGGAACTCTATGGCTTTCTTTTACTGTGACACGCTTTTTTACTCTGATTTAGTGGCTCATCTAATGGAATGACGATGCCTATTTAAAGTAAGGGGAAAAGAAAGCTTGTTTGTCTGAGTTGAAGACGGCAATATGGATTTTGGTGTGACGGGTCTCGGAAAAACTCACCTGCCTCCAGGTTTCATTTGGCAGGGCTACTCGACCGAGAAGCATGTCATTGCTGTATAGATACTTTTTCATGAAAGGCCACGTGAAAGTGCAGTATATCCAGGCGGGTGATCAAGATACTGCATGTTTGTCTCTGTTTTGGAGATGTTGTATGCCTTGTGTTGTGGCTGCGACAAGCTCAGCTGTTTGTCAAATAAGCACAGCAGTGCTCAGACGCTACTTTTAGCCCTCCACTCTGAGCTGCATCCAGTGACAACTCCGTCACCTGTGCTGCAGCCCTGGCAACCGAGCCATCACACACTCTCTTCCAAGGACACTGGATCCAACACGCGGAGCATTGCTCCGGCCACGTCAGAATATGCCCCATCCAGGCTTAATTCTCTTTTATTTAAGGCTGAACAACCATGTTAGCGTTACTGTGGCTCTGCTCATGTCAACAGCCGCTTTGCTTTCGCTACTCATTCACAGACTGTGCCCCAGGTGTGCATTTGTAATGTATGGAGATGCAGAACATTAGAGCAGTGATGGTACTGATTTATCATGATGTGGGGATGGGACGGGGCACACCAAATGTGGAGCTTTAGTTTGGTGTGTTTTCATTTCACACAAAACATCACGCTCACTTGCCACTGATTTTAAGTGCTCATGGTTAGGGTTGCTTTGGTGGAATATGGCAGTCTGCAATCCTGTGAGTGAATACAAATGTATGAAATAATGTTCTTAAGAAGTGAACCATTACGCCACACTGCTGACCATATGCACACAGACCCGGGGATGCTATTACAATTTCCCATCTTGCTAAAAGAAGCACACGTTGCAATTACAATTCTGCTTAGATATTACTTCTTCGAATGCCTGGGTCCTCTTAGAAACTCAACCATTGGTTTTCCTTCGATATTTTGTGTTTCTTTAAAGCCCTCATCTTCTTCCTGTGATTGTGGCGCGACATCGACTAGCTCAAACTTAGCGGGTTCTTAGAGGGTTACCGGAAGGGAGAGGCAGTTAGTTCAGCCATATAGACCCTGTTTGTCTTCTAGTCTCAGGTGAATGGGTCGAGCTTTTAGGCCCCATCTGGTGTGCAGAGACCTCCTAACAACCTAATTACTGAGCGGTATCTTTGCTTTCCTGGCCAGATTATAGGCCCCATGTTGATCATTGGAACACAAAATGTCTGCTGGCTGCATCCAGCAGAGGGATGTTCTTCAGATGGCAGGATGTGGTTAGTTAACTCCACCCTGCCTTGAAAGGGAAAGCTCCTGTGTAGTGCCAGCATCACGTCGGCCCTATATTTTGTGGAAGAGAAACTGAAATGCAAAATGTGGGCAGTTAAAACAAATACACATCTGAACTGCCCTCACATGGCACCTGCATTTGGGCTTCTGATGGAATTTCTCTATCTTGGCAGATCCATGTCTCTTAAATAGTCTCCCACAGAGATTAGCATGACATTCTTTTCTGTTGTTGTGTTGTTTGACGGCCTGAATTCAATTCAGTTTATTTTGTATAGCCCAGAATCTCACCTTAGAAATTTGCCCCGGAGAGCTTTACAATCTGTTTACATACTGCATCCCTGTCCCAGGATTTCACAAATCGGATCAAAGGGTAAAAAGGCAAAAAACCTTCAGAAGAGCAAGAGAGGAGGATCCCTCTTCCCAGATAGACAGATGCAATAGATGTCATGTGTGCAGAATGAACAACGTAACGAGCTACAGCACATTCAATGAAGGTGACCGGGATGATAAAACGGTCATTTGTGTCTCTCAATCTAATAATGTTGAGTTTCTGCCTGTGGACCTTCAGTTCAGCGTTACCTGGTATATCGGCTGCAGCCAATCGATGCGCTCCTGTTCCTCCAAGAGGGCCTTGGGATTCTGCAGTTGCTTATAGAGTCTGGCATGATAAGTAGCTTAATGTCTTAGTTTAAAATTGTAAATCTTATCACACTTTGCCTTTTGGCGTGTTGTAGGATCTTTAAAGGAATCCTGAAATCAGTCTGATAAATAAGTGTATTTAACCACAAACCTGCATTTGACTAGTTCTGTATAGTTTCTGCAGAGCAGTAATGGGGACGGCTGGAGGCGAGAGAAAACAGAACGCAATGTGCCGCATCCTCCCCTTCTGTGCCAAGTTGAGGTTGTTATGGCAACCAGAATTTGGTCCTGTACCTGTTGCCATGGTTGAGAAGGACGGAGTAGTGATGACGTTCATTCGGCAGCAGAAGGCGTCTGCCTTTTTAAGTCGAGGAAGTGACTCTGATGGGAATATTATTTACTATAAATGGAACACGGACCGTAATAGAAAAACTAACATGTCAATGAAGAATTCCTCCATGTGTCAGTGCTGCTTATAGATTATGCTTGAAAGTGTAACTGATATTCAGTTGAGACAAAGTGGGGCAGTCATGCTAGAAGATATGAGGTATACCTTTTCTGATTTACTCAATATCGGGTGGCAGGGAGACAATTAACTTCATTCGGTTTATCTTCAAATTTTAGTTTAACAGATATGTGATGACTCAATAGTTGCAAAGATCTTGAGAGGCAAGTAATTATAAATAAGAATGCACACCCATGCCCCGTCTCTTACTGCATCCTTGCCTTCAATACCCACTTATAGACTCTTACATGAGACCCACTTGTGTGACGCACTGGCAGGACCACATGGGTGAAGCAGCTATCTGTTCTGAGAGCAAAGGAGTGGGCAATCGAATGAGACATTCACATGCCACGTCGTGAGCATGATTCATCTTTTTTATAATTTAAGCAGTCACCTCCTAGCTGCTCCCATGCAGCTTTGCTGTGCGTACACGTTATTACCACGACATCCACCGGGTTCACCGACGAGCGCCAATAAACAAATGGGGAAAGTGACAGGATCGGGGATTAAAAAGCTCACATAATATCTTTTCTCGCTAGAACACAGCTGTGATTCCCAGTAAGGCCAGTTTGTCAGTCCACTGAGCATCCCACTGCCTAAATCCCCCACATGTGGCACTGTGTCGTCATCGCTCTGTTTTTGCTGCTTCGGTAAACTTACTCGTTAGCACTGGATTTGACTGCCACTGAATGACTCTGAATTGGACGGTCTCTCCCTGTAGATTGTTCCTGGAAAGGCCAATAGGGACACTGTAACTTAAATCCCTCTTCATTTCTTCATGCTCTAGCTCCAATTTCCCATTGGAGACAGGTCAAAGGTAAAATTGGGCTTTATTTAGCCACCTGTTTTGCTGTATCCTCTTGCAGTGCCCAATATGGAAGCTATTGCTCTGCAAGTGCAGCGTAACCTTTTTGAAGGCTGTTGGGGTTTTAAACAATGCCTTGTTCTCACCTATGCTAGCATGTTTCAGTGCAATGGAAGCTACTTTAATCATCACATATTTAGCATTAAGTAGTTAGTGTGCTGGTTTCTGAGGACACGCTGTGCTTTTCTGTCAGCATGTGACCTGTGGAGGGTGAAATACAATCCCTGTCCCTCCACATCTCCTGCATTATTGATAAGTGTGCTAAAATCCTCTGAACACATGAGGCACTCTGCCTGGGACATCTTGATGCTGAAGCCTCTCGAGCACCCTTGTGTTGAGGAGCCAGACCTGGCTCTAATTTGCCCATTAGCAAAGCACAGAATTTGCATTAAATAGAGCTAATTGCTACTTTGTGGTCCACACTTGAGCTTTGCTTGGAAATAGTGGAAAAAACACCTTAGTTTTTTCTCAAAAAGATGGAGATTCAGAAAGGATTTTCCTTTCACCCTATCTTTGGTTTCTATGGTTGCTCTGTTTGGATTGTTGCTCGGCCCTTGAGCAACCCCATTAGTCCCTCGAAGCCCTGTTTTCACTCCCCTCTTTGTTCCCTCCTCTTCAACTTCCCCCTCTTCACTGACGGTGGAGCTATGCGTTGGTCTGAGTGAACACTCTGCACTGATGCATGGCAGCTTTAGTCAATAAAAGTGCAATTTGTTTAACCCCCCCCCCCCCCCGATATAGAGATCTACAAATATCCTGTTGTAATTTTTTAATCTCCTTTTCGCTCTGTGACATATCCAGTGCAGAGTGTGGAAAGCTTGACACAACTCCCTGGAGGTACTAGCGAGCATGGTTGAGAGGGATGACATGCCAGGCATGGCTGCAGATTCTTCCTCATTAAGAAATGTCTATGTGGCCATAGGGAATGGTGGGGTAGAGCAGAAACACTGTCAGGTGCAGGTGGCATAATGAGAATAGACTGAATGTGTTATTTAAACTCTGTATTGTTTTTTCTTAGTTTATCATATGCATTGATAACACTAAGGCACTGATTATAGATGGTGTGTTTGGAAAAAGTTGATATTTTATAATCTGTCACTAGTTCCTGTTCCCAATATATCACGGTTGAGGCTCTGATTGAAGAGCATAATCTTGTAAAGATTATTTGCCAACCGGGGTACAATAAATAGTATGTTAACAGTGTCCATTTTGGAAACTAAGATGTAACACTTAGTTATTTATTGATCAATACTCAGAATAATAATAATAATCCAAATAAGCGATGACTTTGAATAAAATGCTGCTTGAACATCAACAGCTTACCAAACAACCTCCCTCACTAGTCAAAGAGTAAGATAAAGTGAGTTGGAAAGTGAAGAAAACTAAACTGAAACGTATCTTTGATTTGATGCTGTCAACTAGAACAAGAAAAAAAACACATTAATTTGACACAAAGGCAACAGGCTTGCACATATACTTCTAAGTCAGGATACAAACTTGTGTTTCAATAACTAGTTGGTTAAAGATTCCCTGCCTTAATTCAAATTACTGCAAACAAAGAACTTTTGTTAGAAACTAAATTGTGGGATGAAAGGATTGAATCAAAATCTCAGTCCAGTGATTCAACAGAAGATGAATCATGAATGAGTTAACTTCAGGTAGACTGTCAGATGAAACTGCAAGACCGTGGGAGGAGTTATTGTCTCGTATTCAAACCGGATGTTATCAACCACATTACTAATTGTGTTCTTTTCCTGCAGCTATTCTTAACCCCAAATTGCCAAAGGAACCGGCAAAAACCTTCAGCTTTGATCACTCCTACTGGTCACACACTACGGTGAGTTGGAGCATTTTCTCTACTCCATAGTTCAGTCTAAGGACCTACACACAAACATGTGGAATAATATAGAATTATGTCATGTTGAAATACCACAAGTGTATTAAAAATTCTACACATTTAAATCCTCTCTGTGTCTTTCCCACAGTCGGAAGACCCCAGCTTTGCATCACAGAACCTTGTGTACAATGACATTGGCAAGGAAATGCTGGCTCATGCGTTCGAGGGCTACAATGTCTGCATCTT
Source organism: Clinocottus analis (assembly GCF_023055335.1). Lineage (NCBI taxonomy): Eukaryota > Metazoa > Chordata > Actinopteri > Perciformes > Cottidae > Clinocottus > Clinocottus analis. Next base: position 14,669,697 of record NW_027176153.1, on the reverse strand, counting down.
TGCTTATGGCCAGACGGGATCTGGCAAATCCTACACCATGATGGGGAGGCAGGAGGAGGGCCAGGAAGGCATCATTCCCATGGTTGGTTCTGCAATGCATCTTTCTGAGTTTACTGAATTGCATTGCTGAGATTAACAGGCTTTGCACTCTGTATTTTTGAGTAATGTCTAATATGCAACATGACTTTAGATCGTTTAACATTTAACATAACCTGTGAGTCACTTTCTGTAATACAAAAACTATTTTGGCCAGTTCTTCTTCAGTCATACTCTCCTGTCATAATTTTAAACCAAATCGATCCACCATAGAAATGTTCACTGTGCAACTTTACGCCACCTTTGCATTTGTTCTTTTTTTGTTTCCCCGAATATTTTTGCCTGTTTAAGATTCAAGATGTTTTTACTGTCATATGCACAGATAACAGTTATTCTTTACATCATAAGTTTAGTGGAACGTCCTTATCCTCCTGTATCTCATTTCACCTGGTTTACATTATATATGTCTTAAATTGTCTTTTCCAACTTTTGATTAATTCTGGCCCTCATAATATATTTCACTGAATAATAATTATTCAGTCTCATATGCTGATGCTAAACACATCTTATTGTCTGTTTTGTTGCTAAACGTTTCCTGTACATGCAATATGTTGTTTGTATCGTACCTGTTAGTCCACAGATCTCTCTTTCTCTTCAACCCCCCCCCTTTGACCTGTCCACATGCTGTCAATTTGCACTAAACATCTTCTTTCTCTGCCTCTCAGCTCTGTGAAGATCTATTTGAGAAATTCAATGAGGACAACAACAAAGAGGAGGTCTCCTACTCAGTAGAGGTGAGTCTCAGGATGCTTGAGCATATGTGATCGCTGTTTTCAGCCCCGGCTTCAGAAATCTATCACACACTGGCTGAACCTTCTAATATGCTGGGAGAATGCAAAATATACTGTAATTTTTTTTTCTCTAGGTCAGTTACATGGAGATCTACTGTGAGCGGGTGCGAGATTTGCTGAATCCTAAAAACAAAGGGAATTTACGGGTGCGAGAGCATCCGCTCCTGGGTCCCTATGTGGAAGACCTGTCCAAGCTGGCTGTCACTTCCTACACAGACATTGCTGACCTGATGGATGCTGGCAACAAGGCCAGGTGAGCCAAACCCCGGGATCATACTGAGATCATGGAAAAGAGGGGGAGATACGGTGGTCGTAATAGCTGTGATGATGTGTTAACCCACGCTCTCAGAAGAATTATTTAATTAAGGCTGCAAACTGTTGGCAAGATAACAATATTTTATAATGAGGAAACGTTCTTCTGGCGTAGATTTCTGTGTTTGTGCGCACGCCTTAATCTTCCTGTGCTGACTCAGAGGGCTTATTTCTGGAACATGGCGTGAAAAGCTTGTATCCCCCCTGTGACTGCCCCTCTGTCTGCGTAGTTGTGTTTTGTGTCCTCATAGCATTATCCCCGTCCGCCTTGCCTCCGTAATCCTTGAGACTCAATTCACTCTAATAGGGGTAAAACCCAGCGATGATAGCTCCTGTAATAGCCAAAACCCTGAATTTAGCCTTGATAACACTAAAGTGATTCAGTTTGCTCAGCAAAATGTGTTGCGTTTTTTATTTCCTAACAACCATATGTGTTTCCCAACAGAACTGTGGCGGCCACCAACATGAATGAGACCAGCAGCAGGTCCCATGCTGTCTTCACCATCGTCTTCACACAGAAGAAACATGACAGCGAAACAGATCTAACCACAGAAAAGGTCAGACAAGATGAGAAAGGCAGCATCAACTATTCACACCTAACATGTTAATAACTAACTCTGAGTCCTGGGATCTGTTGGGAGTTTATTTCTTTATACTGGTTTTTATTTACAGTCCATTTATTTAGTTTTCTCATTTGATTTCAGCAAAGAGGTCTCTTACGGTCCTCTTTTTCGGTGGTGACCGCCATTTTAGACTGCGACTTAGCATTTCCTCTGACCAGGACAACGGCCACTGTGTTGAACACAATGCCCATTGTGTTTAGCCACTCTATCAGATTTTACTGCCTCGATGCATCCACATGTTTAGAATGATTTCCACTTTATATATATCTATATGTATATATAGATAGATATATATAGATGTATATCTATATAGATGGATAGATGGATAGATGGATAGATGGATAGATGGATAGATGGGATAGATGGATAGATGGATAGATGGATAGATAGATAGATAGATAGATAGATAGATATGAAAACACAATGAACTGTATTCGGTAGTCAGTCCTGTCATGTTTTCAGGAATATTTTCATCCTCTTTCAGTTTGTTATAATGTAAATTATTCATAAGCGTGATGCATCTCAAATGTATTTACTCCCTCTTCAGGTCAGTAAAATTAGTCTGGTGGATTTGGCAGGGAGTGAACGGGCAGATTCCACTGGAGCTACAGGCACCCGGTTAAAGGTGAGCCTCCCACTGTCAGACTACATTAGCAAACCTAAAAGACCAGCATTACATTTAGTGCGCTTTAATAATAAACATCTATGATTGCAGGAGGGAGCAAACATCAACAAATCTCTCACCACGTTGGGAAAGGTTATCTCTGCCTTGGCTGAAGTGGTGAGTGCTTTATGTCTCTGTCTTTTTGCTGCTTCTCCTCTTTTTCAGCCTTTTCTCTTCCCCTCAAAAAACCTGACCCTGTCCTCTCAAGGAATTCATGTTAGTAGTCTGGCATGCCGTAATGACTGCCCTTCTCTTTTTTTCTTCTCTTGTCCTTGTAATGCTTGCAGACACAGGATAACTGTACCAGCAAGGTAAACCCTTTGACAGCTCAATTATTAACCTCTTGATTCCCCCATGAGGCAGATTTGACAGCCTTCTCCCGTGTGCCATGCTAGAGCTGTTGACTAGGGTTCTGTCACCACCATTTTATTATGCGTTTCATCAAGTGCTGTGCTTTTAGGCATCATACGCAGTAAAAGCCACAATCCTTGCAGCAAAGCAAAAGCTAATCAAATCAGGCTGCTACTCATTTTACCCGACCTGTTTATCATGGTGCATCTTAATATTATCTTAAAGGCCATCCCTATTTTTCAGTTTTAAAACCGAACTCTTGCATCCGTTTTATTTCTCCCTGCCCTCCGAATGTTTGTTTCCTGCAGAGCAAGAAGAAGAAGAAGACTGACTTCATCCCGTACAGAGACTCTGTTCTGACATGGCTGCTAAGGGAGAACCTCGGTATGAACATTAATATCACCTGCTTGATATCCTTTACTGATGGAATGTATGTCTGTAAACTGTGTGGCACAATTATTATTCCTGGACAGCAGGCAAACTGAACAATCTGTATCCTGTGAGATGTGGTGGGGGGGTAAAAAAAAAGACGAGAGCTAGTGTACATTACTCTCTGCCAATTTAAGAAGAACACTGTCAGCAGACTGTAATTCAACCTAACTAGACAAGCACTTCCATCTCCTTAGTTCTGTGTATCTTCAATCATAGCACACATGACACACACAGCACTTTGCAGTTTAGTCTATTGAGACTGATGTTGTGCATTCGTGGAATTTGTATTTGGCACTAATTTTTCCTATAGTTGTGTCTTCTTCCGTGCGGCACATTAGGGCTTCTCACTGCAGTGGAAATCATGTTGGATTTTAAAATAAAACTAATCTATCTAGTTTTGGTCTACTGTGTTAGAAAAATTGTGTTTGAACCAAAATGTTGTATAATTAGCCTCTTTACTGGTCTTTTGATATCAGGAGGAAACTCGAGAACAGCCATGGTAGCTGCCCTCAGTCCTGCAGATATCAACTATGATGAAACTCTCAGCACGCTCCGGTAAGGTTTCCATCCAGGACCTCAATAATAATAACTTCCAAAATAATTGTTACATTTGTTTGAGTGCATTAATTATTTAATTATACATTAAATGTATCACTATTACAATTTTTAGCTATGCTGACCGAGCTAAGAACATCAAATGCAATGCTGTCATCAATGAGGATCCCAACAATAAGCTGGTGCGTGACCTGAAGGATGAAGTGACTCGACTGAAGGAACTTCTCCGTGCTCAGGGTCTGGGAGACATCCTGGACAGTGAGTTACATGCCATCACAACAGGCACACAGCTTCTAACGTCTCTCTCAGGGTCGACCACACGCTGGCAACATGCTCTTTCTACTTCACCCTCTCATTTCTTTCAATCATCCAACTTTGTTTTCATCACTGTGTCTGTGTTCATACTCAGCCTAGTACAACTAAAAAGACTTTACCCTGCTTAAATTCTTTTTTTAACCATCTATACTGGTTTATTATGCCTCCTTGTTATAATGTAGATATTATATTAATATATATTATTATTATACAATCTATAACCTCATTCCGTACACTTTACTTACTTATTGTTATTATTTTTGTTTGTTTGTTACTGTTGCATCTTTACTTGTTAAATTTGTATACTTTCATTTTGTATTATCTATGTATACTGTATAATTACAAATGATTTAATGAAAATATTGATATTTTGCTGATTGTGACTGGCAACACAAATGGCAGTTAAAAGCTATCACACAAGTACAATGACTAATACCGATGTAAATTAGGGAGACAATGCACCCGCAAATAACTTCTAATATCTGAACTGAATAATAGCTTGCCTGCTTGGATCATGCCTAGTGACATGGGAGTTAACGAGTAATTCCATGCCATTTCTTCTCATCCTCGTTATTGTTCTTCTCATCCAGCTCACTAAGAAATGTCTGTAACCTTTTCCTCCCATTCTACTGGCGCTGACCTCTGACCCTTCTCATCTTTTCCTGCTTCCTCTCAGTCGATCCTATGGGAGATGATTGCCCAGGAAGTGAAATCAAATGTGTGTATATGTGTGGTAGTCATGACTTGTCCATCACATTTTTCCCTATTAATACTAGCTAACATTGCTTACACCTCCAATTAACTGCATATTTAATCTGCTTCTAGCTTTGCATGTAAATGCTAAAAAAGCAAAAGCTTGATAGAAGCATACTCAGAAATGCCAGGCTTCAGTAGGTGTGCTGATCTGGTGAGGGCTAGCATGCCCATAGCTAAGCATGCTTTGTGCTTCAATGATGGGGGTGAGGCAGCTTTTCATAGGCTCCAATCCAACTGTATCACAAGTTAATTTTGGAATATCCCTTTTAAAAGCATTACTTTAAGAATAGCTTGTCTGTCTCCCTCAACCCCAAGGAACCCGCATCATTGCATTACCTGATCTGTCTTTGATTCACTTCGTGTTTCTTTTCTTGACTGTGGTCTTTCTGCTTTCTTGCTTTTTGCTCACTACCCATTTGCTGCAGGTGACAGTGCTCAAATCTTTAGAATGGCACTTCTCAGTTCTCAGACTGAGGTTCAGAGCTACAGATGGAAAGGTGCACGATTTTAAAATATCTATGTAGCCGCACCAGAGTGGTACTTTATGTGTACTAGCTTGATGTGCTAAGATAGTTTGTATTTAATAGTTAGTTTGCTGGTGGTGGCGTATTCTTAGAAATCCCTAATGACTCCTACTTTCCCTTTTGCACTGATAATCTGCTCAAAATCATGTGTTCACTCATCTAACAGGATGAGAACATACATTTTGTTACTGTTATTCAACTACGTACTTCATGCTAGTTGAGTAGCTCAGTGCTCCTTCCCTATTTTTTGTGAATATGAAAAGCCTATATTTCTAGCATTAACTGGATACAAATGTCAGCACCTCCCAATAGGTTAAACTCTACTACCTTTAGTGGCCATCCTTTATATTTTATTTAGTTCTTATAAGGCACAGTCTGTGGTACCGAAGAGGTCCTTGAGGCCAGTATATTGACATGCGCTGCGTGACCTTTAGTGGGGCTGCTATGGTTGGTTTGTGTGTGAGTGCACGCTGAAGCTACTCAACTGCAGGCTGAACTTACTGGCATGTGTCAATGACTCTCATCTGTCCTTTCTCTAGATCCTCTTACAGTCTCCCATCCGGTAGTTAATACACTGATAGCAGTTTTCATTAAGTGTGTTCTCATTCGAAACAAAGGCAACACAGTGACATCATCCTTTTTTTCCAAAATTGCACACACTAGAAATTAAGTGCTCAGAGTTAATTGCTGTGCACTGTAATTCTGGCTCACATAAAAACAGCCCTCTGGAAACTCCAATAGAATAAAAGCTGAATTTGTATGCATTTGCTCTGGGAGTTGAAGAGTTAGTGCAAGCAAACTGTTACAAACCACCGACATGAAAACTGCTTCTCTCTGTAGCCGACTGTTATGCCGGGTGTTTGTCTTAACCCTTTGACGTAAAACGTGTGTCTTACATTGGTCTTCCCTCCTCTTGTCTTCCCTTTCCCCATCTTTCTCTCCTCAATCTCCTTCTATTTGGTTCCTCCATTTGATGTTTTTTATTTTCCCTATCCCATTATTCCCATGTCCCGGGTATACCCTACCTATCCGTGGGTCATTCTCTTCTTTCTCTCTCACTTTCTTGCCTGCTGATGGCTCAGACCTCAAAGACATTCAGAACAATAAGAATAGATACTTGATAGCCTCAGAGAACCAACGTCCTGGCCATTTCTCCACAGCCCCTATTGGTTCCCTGACAGCCTCACCATCCTCTGGCTCACTGTGTAACCAGGGGCTTCTACAGTCGGTCACCAGCATCCAGGAGCGCATCATGTCCACCCCTGGAGGCGAGGAGGCTATCGAAAGACTGAAGGTAAAGCAGGCCTTTGTAGACCACGGCCGTCAAATCACACTTATGTTTGGTGTTAAGAAAGATAAGGAGTCCACAGCTATCTCCCACCCTGCTACGGCTACTTACTCTTTTCTTTTTGACAGTTTAACATGTCCTCAGTAGAGCTAAAAGCTGCCCCGTGTTGTGCTGTGTGGGGCAACAGGCCTTCTTGTATGTGTTTATGTAATAAAATGGGCTGAAATAAGAATTTACATAATACCCGCATATATAAATATCTTAATTATTGGAGCCGAAAAGCTTCACAACACTATTGAAACACATTCTTAATTATTGTGGATCAAATCAAAGTTAAAAGACAGTTTGCAGAATCAAACCATTAAATTCCTCGAGCCGCATATATATATATATATATATATATATATATATATATATATATATATATATATATATATATTACACTTCTTTAGTATTGTAAGTGACGTGGGACCCCAGTTCCATAACATACTGGGGGATGCAGCGACCAAACTTGGTCCTTATTCCTTCGAAAGGCAGTACAACCGGAGACAGTTCACTGGTAGATTCTGCAGCAGTATTGTGTTCCACAGGTGTTATTGTAGTGGCAGCCCCTTGAGTTGGAGGACACACATGAGTCTGAGCCCTATCTGGAGGCACAGAGCATCTTTGTGTGGCTGCGCCCAAGTAAACATAAGGTCTGGAGCCCGAGAGTGCAGTAGGCAGTGAGGGACCTGGGATGTTTGCTGCTATAGACCCTCCTACAGGTACAGGCGGATCTTCTTTCCCAGCTGACCAGGCAGAGCGATACGGTTTCATGCGGTTGTAGTGAATGACCTTAGGCTTCGCTCTCGGATCTTGCCGGTCCAACAGTTCATAGTCCACACTCATGTCACCACTGCCTTAGCCTAACCTTGGCAGTATTTTGAACGGGCCTAACCATTTTGGTGACAACTTTTGTCGAGCAAGGGCTCGAAGGTCAACCCCCACACCAAGTCACCTGGCTCATACGCTGTGTGTTTCATCCGACGGTCATAGTAGTGCTTCTGTTGAGCAACTGCCGCCTCAATGTTTTGTGCAACAGAGTGAAATGCAGCACACAGTCTTCTTACAACAGAATTTGCATATTCACTTGGAGTACCTAGAGTGGCATTTGAAACTCCTGGTGAGTCTCCAAGCGGGACATCAGCAGGCAGACGGGCTTCTCTACCATGTGCCAGGGAGAAAGGCGTGTGTTTGGTGGACGAGTGAACACTGGTGTTATATGCAAATTCAACCTGTTTCACGTGGTCGTTCCATTCACCTCCTCTGGTGTATAGGTATTTTGCCAACTGGTCCTTAATAGTCCCGTTTGCCCGTTTCACCATGCCATCTGACATGGCATGATATGGGGACGTCCGTGTTTTGTGTATTCCCAAGCGAGAACACGGGTCTTTAACAAGATCTGATTCAAACTGACGGCCTTGGTCCGTATGCAGACTTTGAGGGACACTGTGGTGACTGATGTAATCTTCGAACAAACATTTAGTCACAGTGGTTGCTCGTTGATCAGACAGTGCATACATGTTGAGGTACTTAGTAAAATAGTCCATTACAACAAGCACATAGCAATTACCACGGTGAGTAAGTGGCAACTTATGCAGACATGTCAGGTCTGCTGCAATCTTCTCAAAAGGCCGAGATGTGATTATGTTTTGCATAGGGGCCCGTTGGTGTGGCGTTTGTGGGCACCGTGCTTCACAGGCTGTACATTCTGAGCACCATTGAGTTATGTCTCGTGTTATGTGAGGCCAATGGCACCTGGCTTGTGCCCTTTGCAATGTCTTCTGTGCACTGAAGTGTCCAGAGAGTGAATGACCATGTAATGTTTGAAATACTTCTTTCTGCACACTAGTGGGAACTACAGTCTGTAAAACAAGGTCACCTGGTGGGGGTCTGATCCTGCGACATAAAAGACCATCAACAAGGGAGAGCATGCAAGAGCTCTGACATTTTTGCAAACCCAGAAATGAAACGTTGATAATAAGAGCACAGCCCAAGGAATGCTCTGACTTCAGTCGGGTTTTTGGGAGAAGGCCAGTCTCACTTTTTAAATATTTTTTTGGGTCAGGTTTTAGTCCTGCAGGTGAGACGACATGTCCCAAAAATGTCACTTCTCGTATTGCAAAACTGCATTTTGAGGGTTTGAGTTTGAGATTAGCGGACCTGAGGCAATGAAACATCCTCTGCCTGATCCTCTGTCAAATGCTGAAAATGGACAGCAAAATTTGTACTATACACAATGTCATCAAGGTATACTAGACGTGTTTTCCGTGAGGGACCTTGTAACACCAGTTGCATTAGACGTTGGAAAGTGGCTGGTGCATTTACCAACCCCATTGGCATCATACAAAACTGGTAAAGTCCTCGGCCTGTGGTGAAAGCTGTATTTGCTTTGTCCTGTTCCTCGAGCTGCACTTGCCAATACCCTGATGAGAGATCCATCATGCTGAACATGGATGAACCTCTGAGTGCATCCAGGGTGTCGTCTGTTCCGGGCAAGGAGCGTGCATCTTTTACTGTGACTGCATTCAAACCACTGTAGTCTCCCACTAGGAGTTGTCTGTTGTCGAATGTTGTCTGTTATTTTAGTGAGGCCAACCTCTGGGTTTCTAGGGGAGTAGCTGATGGGTGCCCCGCATCATCAGCTAATTTTCGTTTCCCTGTTCAAATCTGCCATGATCTTTGTAATCAGTGTTGGAGGTGCTGCGCTGGCCTTTGTCCTCATACTCTTGGAATGACACGTTTTGGATAGGGACTAGGGCTTCGGCGACGCATCGTAATAGTAATAGTGTCTGCTGGGAGAAGTTGGTCTCTATCTCCTTTCCTCAAGAGGGTCACCGGCATGGCCTGAATAGTGATTCTCTCTGTGAGGCTGTCGGTACCTGTCAGGTTCCCTACGGGTGAAATCTGGATGGTGGTGGTTTACATGAGGGTAGTGTTCCGGAGAAGAATGATGGGAACGTGCCTATCTGGAGGGGGAATACCCATAGCCTGAGCTCCATGTATTTGTGGGTCTGCATGTTCCTTTCCAGGTGGTGTCCACTACTTTGTTCATCCAGCTTCAATTTCAGAGCACCAAGATCATTACTTAAATATTTTACAGTAGTAGTCAGATTCTGGACAGCTTTTCTGAGTTCAGGGTCACTTTCACCTACTGAATTTACTGATGGTGTTTAGCCAACACCCCGCAAACATCTGCAGCATAAACTTCCATTGCTTCATTCAGCAATCTTTGACGGGCATTTGGGAATGCTTGAAATGATGCTATTATATCCTTTTGCAAATGCCTCTTTGTTTTAGCAAAGGACCTCTGAGTTTAATTATCCCAAATGATAAACAGTTCTGGCGGTAGTCTTGTGGGTAGCTCAGCTGCCAACACTGTACTCAAATCCCCACTGGCCTTGTAACGGGCGTCTTTAATTGTCTCGTAGTGGCAATCCACAGTTGAAAAGACTCACGGCCATCGTTGTGAAAAGGGCAGCGGTAAGGGACAGCCCCGTGGCGCTCTGCTGGACGGCGGCACAACTGGCATTAGAGCTCCACCTGAGCTCGTGCTCGCTGGTGGCTCAGCAGCGGAGAGTGACTCATCATCCGACATGAGTTTTCTTCCTCCTCATTTCTTTAGCTTTCGTACGGAACTATACGACCGGGAGACGGTTACGAAACTCACTTGAAACTAACACGCGGGGGAAAAAAACGCACTGAGGTGGTAAAAGACGAGCTGACTCACTGTATCTCAATCTAAGCTAAGCTAGCGGGTAGTGTCGTTAGCCGTTAGCCTTTAGCTTCAGCTCCTCACAAAGTTGAGCAGAATCCCAAGTGACGATATTCAATCAGAGGACAAATCCCACCTCTGCCACCAGTATAAGCGACGTGGGTGTATCAGCAGGAATTAATCAGTCCAACACGTTCTCGGTTTTCCTCAAAACTTTAGTCAAACTCCACATTCCAGCCGACCCGCCAACTCCCCGTTTTCCCTCTCACTTCTCCTCACTCTTCTTCTCCCACTCACTTTACCCTCTCACCTCCAGACGCCCGAACAGCGCCAACTAGTGGTCATAACTCATACATGTAATTACATTTACATCACGCAATTTCACTCTTACAGTATCAATACAATCCAAACTTTACACTGTAATATTTGTTCAGTAAATTAGAAGTTTGTGTGTTAGTGGTTTAATTTCAGGCCACACAACTTTTATTCAAAACATGTTCTGCCTACAGGCCTCATGAGGCCGCTGAGCTTCACTTCTCTCACGCTCGCAGTCGACCTCTCGCTCTGTTGATACGGGAGCACAAGCATCGCAACAACCAACCGTGAGGAGCTGCAGTTTCCATGGCAACCACGGTGCCCAGTCTTGTCTGTCATCCAATGACGTCAAGCGCCAACGCAGACACGGATGAAATTCGACCAAAATAGATTCAGCCTTATTGGCTTTTAGTGAGGCACATACAATTCCCAATCTTTGATTCTGAAGTGTTGCAGAAACAAAGACGACAATAAAGGTTCCCTAAATCCCAATAAACGTTATCATCATTGCCAGTATTGCCCAACATAACAATTAATTATGAAGTTAAACTAAGATGACTACATACTGCATTATCAAACCTTTACATTAACACATCGTAAAGATCATCAATACCCAGAAGAACAGTTCCCCGCTGCACTATCAGAGGGAAACTCATAAAGTCATGGTATAATTGCTATAATATCTCAGCAGTAGGTTACCTCTCATTTGTATGCCTGACTCAACACTTTCTTTAATGAAAGAAAAAGGATATGAACTTGACAAGGATTGCACATTCATCACTTGTATAACAGATGAAATCAGACTCTGTGTTGTTTTTATTCTCATATGTTTTTTTGCATCTTCTTTAGGAATCAGAAAAGATCATTGCAGAGCTCAATGAAACCTGGGAAGAAAAACTGCGAAAGACGGAGGCAATCCGCATGGAGAGGTCGGTACTGGCTTTCCCTCCTATATCTCTGAAGGGGGCAGATGTCATACGTGTGCCTCCGCCCCTCCTTCACTTTGTCTGTGTCCTGTCAGGACGAGACAACCACCCTCACAGCTCTGTGTCTATCTTTTCTCCCCACTGTGCTGTCCGTCTCATTTCTTTCACCTATCCGTCTCATTTCCTCTGCACTCATTCTGTCCATTCTCCTCCCCTCCCCTTCTTTATTGTCACACTCTGCTGCACAAACACCCCTCTCATACCCGTTTGCACTCATCTGTGGCTGCAGACTTCAACCATGTCTGTCCACTGAATCTCACTGGTGCCATTCTCTGCCCGTTGCCGTTCCACAGATCACTTACTGTAATGTTGCACACCATCATTTCCCATCCTCTCTCTTATTAATGTGCGAAGGTTCTTTGCTGAAAATAAATGGCCAGAGTATGTGCTTCTGTTGCGGAAAGTCTTTGTGAGAGATTACTATTACTATTATTATTATTGCATCATGCGGTCTTTTTAAGTATCATTCCTGAGCCTCCAAATGTGTTTCCTTCACTACAGGGAGGCCTTGCTTGCAGAGATGGGTGTGGCAATCCGTGAAGATGGAGGCACTTTGGGGGTCTTCTCTCCTAAAAAGGTAGAAAAGACATGAGATGCAAGCACAGACGTTGATGGAGAAGGGCTGTGTCAGATTTCCCATGAGTGGTGATGCACAGCCTTCCATCATCACGTCTTGTGTTTCCTATGCTGTGTTTTTCTTTGAGCAACCTCCCTATCTATGAGTCACTGGTTTCTCTCATCTACTCATTTCATCAATCTGTCTGTCTGTCTTTCCACTCTGTTATTTGCTTCTTTCACACACTCAGCTTAGCAATGCAAGCCTATTTGATGACCAGCTTGATTGTTTTCCAACCAAGAAGGTTTGTTAAATTGAATTAGAAAACAAAGCGCCTTTCCTGCACTAGATTACAAAGTGATTTTAACATCATAAATGTGCTTATTTCCATAGTCAGAGTTGCCCCCATGATTACTGCAGTTTAACGACTGTGCGGACCCACTGCAGTTCCTTTTCCACCTCCCATGTTTAACTAGAATCCGAGAGAATCCAAGAAATAAAGCATTATTTTCCAAAGCACAGATAAACACACCCATATCTCTGCCCAACCCTGCGGGAAGACGACGAGTTGCCAGATTGTGTGCGTATGTGTGTGTGTGCATGTGCGTGTGTGTGTGTGTGTGTGTGTGTGTGTGTGTGTGGAGCAGGGGGGACACTAGGGCACATTAAAACATACAGCCAATTGTATCTCGACATTGCTAAAGTGAGCCTTGTGCCTCGGTATCGGACACAGAGGGTCGTGGCAGAGCGGAAGTATTTGAAGACTTGAGCGACCCATCGTGTACGCTGTTGTCGGCTTGGGGCCCACAGCCCTACATGGGGGCCATCAGGGTCTTTGCTGATACCCAGAAATGTCCCGGAAACGCAGCAAAAAGATAAGATGCATGCAGAGGTCGGGGTCTCTGTAAATACAGACACCACCACACACTTGTGATTATTTTTTTGAGGGAATATTTGTTGTACGAGTCTCACATGTTATGGGCACCTGTAGCTCACATATTGTACCTTTTTTAAAATAAAGGGTTCATATTTAGATTCTTTAAATTCAATTTTACACAGACCATTTAAATCAAGGCTCATATTTGAATATTACACTTGTAGATTATCCAAATGTTTTCTTCAGCAGTTGGTGCATTCCCTTCACCCCCCTTGTGTGGCAGCCTCATAGAGGCAGTAGATGTGTTGGTACAGGCTTCTTAGAAGAGGTACGATAGGGATGAAGAGATAAGACATTTCTTCAGAACTAGCTGTCACTAGATCAGCTTTGGTTTTAAAACATTCCCCTCTTTGAAATGAATTCCTTTTTAGGCACGTTTAGATCTCCCTCCTCTGCTGCTACTTGATGTGTTGTGGGGTTTTGTCATTCATATCCATTTGTCTTCCATTCATTCTTTTTTTCTTCTTTTCTCTTTTTACTTACTGCCGCTCAATGGGTTAGCATTTCGTTGAGAAGCCTTGTGATCTATTTGCTGACTTTAATGGGGTGTTTTCCCCAAAAAAGGTTGGTGGTTTGACGAAGTAGCTGCTAGCATTAGTTGTAGTGATGCCGTGATGTATAAGACTATAAAGGTGTCATCACTGTGTCAATGAAACCATTTCTGTCCATGTTTGTGTACTGTGTATAAAGAATCACTTGACGGGTCCTGATATAAAACTATGCCCATTGCCCACTTGATTAACATTTCTAGTATTGGTATGTACTTCTGGCACTGCTGAATATTGATGAATCCTGGAAATATTTTCACGGTAAACTTATGTTTCATCTGTAGACGCCCCACCTGGTAAACCTGAATGAGGATCCTCTCATGTCAGAATGTCTGCTCTACTACATCAAAGACGGAATTACGAGGTAAACGAAACCTGAATGATGACACTGAAATACTGTGGAGGACATAGAAAGATTTTGGGTTTCTGCCAGACAGCATCTCAGTAACATCTGAAAGCTCTTCTTGCTTCACATCAAAGGAGGGAAAATGAAATTCACAGTCGAGGGAAACTTGCTTAAAATCACCAAAGGTTTTGCCATCTAAAGTTTCTTCCCCCGTTTCTTTTTGGCCCCCTCTGTAGAATATTCATGTTGAGTATTTTGTTACCATCGCGCCCCCAGGGAGCAATAATAAATGACAGCATCACAGACAAAGGAACGTACAGTGCTTAAGAAGTGGTGTCTTCTAAAAGTATGGTTTAAAGGTTCCATTGAATTTCTGCCTCTGACTTTTTGACAAAATGGCCACCAATAAAATGATAGGGACAGTGTTCACTCTCTCAAAATGGCCTCTGTGATTATTTCAGGGTGGGTCAGGCCGATGCTGAGAGACGACAGGACATTGTTTTAAGTGGTGCGCATATCAAGGAAGAGCACTGCATCTTCCGCAGCGAGAGGAATGCCAACGGACATGGTGAGGCACCATATTATGATTTTTTTTTTTAACTTATGTGTATCGAGTATTTTTATTGTTTTTAATCAAGCAAAGCAGATAGCCTCATGTAGAACCTTTCCTGCTTTGATTTAAAGAAAGATAGAAGTAACCTCTAATTACCTGCAAAGAACAAAATAAAAGCAACCCCCAGGCTCTGTGATGGTCTTAATAGATGACATTGGTGCAAAAATATAGGCTCAAGATTCAACTTCTGTTTCTAATGGATACATAATGCCCTAAATGTCAGAAATCACCTCAAAAGCTGCAGTAGATATATATCCATAATCGTTTGAAAATCAACGTTGATGAGCTTTTTTGAGTCTCTGGTGATTGGTTGATGTGTTTTTGGTGAAGTTATCGTCATGCTGGTGCCCTGCGAGGGATCGGAAACCTACGTCAACGGCAAGCGTGTTGTGGATTCAATCCAGCTTCGTTCAGGTATGCATCTCATGTTTTCAAATGAAGTTGTTGATATTCTGTAAAAGGGATACTTGTATTATCTGTCAGCCTAACTATAATCATCGTGTTATAATAATCAAT
This sequence comes from Clinocottus analis, assembly GCF_023055335.1. Taxonomy (NCBI): domain Eukaryota; kingdom Metazoa; phylum Chordata; class Actinopteri; order Perciformes; family Cottidae; genus Clinocottus; species Clinocottus analis. The sequence continues at coordinate 14,654,419 of NW_027176153.1, read as the reverse complement.
GTGGCTCAGTACACAGCTTGTGATGTTCTAGGTTAAATACAAAAACCATTATGAAAAAAAAGAGTTGGATTTCAGACATTTGCACTGTTGTATCAGCACTGAAGGAAAAAGGTCTTTGGTCATTTCATGCTCTTCCCGCTTATTTCTGCCCCATGTTTCTTCAGGTAACCGCATCATTATGGGAAAGAACCATGTGTTCCGGTTCAACCATCCAGAACAGGCCCGAGCTGAAAGGGAGAAAACGCCAACTGCTGAAACCCCCGTAGAGCCGGTGGACTGGACATTTGCTCAGAGGGAGCTCCTTGAGAAGCAGGGCATCGACATGAAGCAGGAGATGGAGAAAAGGTACGCGACCCATCTTGGTTGCTATCTCTAAGCGAACTTCTAATAATGGCAGTAGTCTGACTTGTGACGGATCGCACAGTAAATCACAAAATTGTGTCACGTATTTGACAATATATTTTACTCATTTATATAGGCTCACTGAGATGGAGATCTTGTACAAAAAGGAGAAGGAGGAAGCAGACCAACTTCTGGAGCAACAGCGACTGGTAAGTCCAAATAAGTTAGATATTAATCAAACCCACTTCATGAATTTTATGGATTCAGTTTTTTTTCTGTTATCTTTTTGTTAGAAATTATAGACAAGTTTGTAGTAAACTGCAGAGTGGGTTTTAGAGATATTAAGCCATACTTCATTTCATGCCTTTTGCTAGTTAAGTTATAATTAAAGAAGCTTCTTGAGAGATTCAGATCATTTGTGACGTGTTGATTGAAATGTCAGAAGTGAAATTCAAAGTTAAAGCATGGTTTTACTCTGGTCGAGTACAATTGGAAAGCTTGTTTTTGTTTATTGGACGATCGTTTTGATCGGTCCATTTGAGTCTGACTTGTACTAATTCTCACTCTGAGCTCTCAAACTTTTGAGATGTGTGTGCCTGTGTGTGTGTGTGTGTGTGTGTGTGTGTGTGTGTGTGTGCTTGTGCGTGCGTGTGTGTGTGTGAATCACACTTTTCCTCGCGCATGTCTGTTCTTCTTGCATGGAAGGTTTTCTGGTTTGAGACAGATGAGCTTTTACTTCCCTTCCTCTTGAGTTTAACAGATTTTTTCACTTGCGATTTGATCAAGTGTGGATTATATTGTGACTACTTCCCCTTTCCAAATCCTTATTTTCACTTTTCTTGTGTCTTCTATAGTTTATCTGAATCTTGCAAAACAGCAATTTACAGCTAAAGTTGATTTGATATTGAGATCCAAATTAATTTCAAACACATTGCTTTATTTCAAATGCAGTCATGCTGCTTTTGCATGGTTCATGTTAATAGCATGTTTTCTTAACTTCTTCAGTGCTGGTTGTGGACTAAGTTGCAGTGTTTGCTGTTGGGCTGGTCAGCTTTGACGTGGCTGTTGATTTGCTTGGATTAGATTTCTACTCTAGTTTTCTTTCTCTGTTTTATCCTGAGTTTCATCTCTTCAATGCAGTTGCTGACATGTACAATGCATTGTGATAACAATTCCTGCTGTAGTTCTTTGACGGATAGTGACAATGTGGTTTCTCATTGACTTCTTTGGCTACCTCTTTTGCCAGCATTACCTGGTACCTGTGTAGAGCCCTGAGAGCACGACTCAACAACAGAGATATCACTGCTTAAAGTCGAATCATTGAATCTCAGACCTCTTCCATACTCTGGTGGCTTTACTTGCAGAGCTACAGGCCGAGGAGTTCAGACTCCCAGCAACATAATACGTCCAATTCTAGACATAGATACAGTATCATACACAAGACCGGATTATCTGTACCACATGGTTGTGATCTGTAATGTACTTTGTCTACAAAAATGAGAAACTGCATTCTTTTTCCAACTAACATCTTTCTTGTAGTGGATTAACACTTCTCACTCACTCCTGCCTCTCCTCTCTACTGGCTTTCTGATCAACTGCAAGAACAATCTGTCTTCTAACTCACTGCTAATACTAAAGCCACTGAAACCTTCTGGACTCAAGGGAGGAAGCTCCAAATTGCATCTACATGCATGCCACTGTAGCATGTTTGGAATCCAGCTTTCAAATTAAGAATCAATTGAGAAGAGGAAAATGACAAAACAATAGTTCTCCAATCAGCAACTATCTTCTATTCATATTTCTTTTCTAATCATGATATACATGCTTTACCTTTACTTTATCTATATCAATGTGCAACATTGGGAACACTATTGTTAAAGTTGATAACCCTATTTCTGAGATGTGACAAATGTGTTATTCTTATTTAATTTTGTCATATCCATATCACAATTTTCATGAGAAAAAACATGACAATGACGAGCAAGAAAGTCAATGAAAGCCACTGATTGTTGGATTTGTATTTATTTTTCGAAATCTTTATTTTGAGTATAATTCTGGATGGATGGATGGATTGTGGATGTTGCCATACATCGTCTACACCTAGATAACACTATTACAATGCAATAGTACTTTTTTGGTAAATATCCTAAAATCTAAAAATTCTCAACTGCTAAATTCTGTCCAAACTGATGAATAATGTGCTGATATAACTTCAACTTTACTCATAGTTGAAGTTCCCATGTTGCATATTCATACATTTTTTTCATTCTTTTAAAACAAACAAAGAAAAAAACATCCTTTCTTTCTCTTTGATTTCCCATTTTAATTCCTCCTTGTTTTGGGAACCCTTTGGTTTGTTTCCTGTGTTGTTTTTTCAAGGATGGAGATTCTGATAGTGGGGATGACTCAGATAAGAGGTCTTGTGAAGAGAGCTGGAGACTGATCACTTCCTTGAGGGAAAAGCTGCCCCCCAGCAAGCTACAGTCCATAGTGAGAAAGTGTGGATTACCTAGCAGTGGGAAGATAAGAGAGCCAGTTACAATGTACCAGATTCCTCAGCGGCGCCGCATCACCAAGGACTCCAAATGGGTGACCATCTCTGACCTGAAAATCCAGGCAGTCAAAGAAATTTGTTATGAAGTAGCGCTCAATGACTTCCGCCAAACACGGCAGGAAATTGAGGCCCTGGCCATCGTGAAGATGAAGGAGCTTTGCGCCAGCTATAGCAAGAAGGATCCCAACGAGCGAGACTCATGGAGGGCAGTGGCTCGGGATGTTTGGGACACTGTGGGCGTTGGTGATGAGCGCATTGAGGATGTTATTACCAATGGGGCTAGACCAGGAGTGGTTGTTATGGATGACCTAAAGGTGCACATTGATAAACTTGAGGACATCTTGCACGAGGTGAAGAAACAAAACAATATGAAAGATGAGGAGATCCGTGCTCTCAGGCACAAGATGGTCAAAATGGAAAAGGTCCTTCCGCTCATCACCTCCGACAGCCAAGAAAAGCCTCATGTAGACACTCTCACTTGCACTGCCACAACTCCAAGGCCTCGAGAAGGAAAACCCCCTTTGCCTGAACATCCTGATGGAGATGATGTCGATTCACAAACCAGCCAAAGTACAGGAGATGACTCCACCCTTAAGCGAGGCCACATGCGCTGGATGCGCCAAGAGCAGCTTCGACTCAAGAACCTTCAGCAACAAGAGATCTCTAAACAGCTCCGCCGGCAATCTGGACCACACCGCTTTATACCCCCAGAAGACCGCAAGCTACGCTTCCCCTTCAAAAGCAACCCTACGCACCGCAATTCATGGAGCCCTGGTACTCATATCATAATAACTGATCAGCAGGTCATTGAGCTAAAGGTGCCCAAAGAAGCTGTAGAGGAAGAAGATGGAGAAAGCCAAGCTGGAGATGGACAGCTGTCGAGAGAAACGGTGGCTGCTTCACTGATCCAAGTCACTCCCCCGTTGCCAAACCCATCAGTCCAGCACAAGAGCAGCAAAGACTTGGAGCACGGTTCAAGCCAGGGTCACAGGCACAACTATAGGAACAACCAGAACCAACAACCCCATGAGCGAGGTCGCAGCAACTCTTTCAATCACCGCCAGCGGCCCTCTGGCTCCATGGAGTCGCTGCAGCAGTCCGAAAGCAACAGGAGGCACACGCAAGCTTTCTACCAGCCCCGCTCCCATCAGAGCCAGCCAGCATATCTCCAGCAACACCATCCCCAGCAACACCATCCCCAGCAACACCATCCCCATCAGCCACCTTTCCATCCTGACAGCATGGTGTATACAGATGGCAGATTCAATGGCTACCAGCAGTACCATCACACTGACCATGCTAACTATCCAATCAGCTTTCAGGCACCTCCGCGAATGCGCAGGCAAATGTCTGCTCCCAATTTAAAAGCCAGCAGAGAGACGGCAGTCTGAGTGGGACTTTTGGAATCAGGAACTAGTTTGATAAACTTTTAGTAGGCAAACACATTACAGATCACAACAGCTCAGAATCATGTGACTTAAACAGCTCAATCCGATTGTGACTGAGTAGGTTATTGGTTGATCCAAACATATTGTATGTATTATAAGAAGACATTTTATCATCATTATAATATATGCTATTTTATCAGTTGTTTTTTTTTTTTGCTTCATTGTGTGCGCTGTCATCATTAGCATTGCAAGAGCTGTCATAAGGAATTGAAGCCAACAGATTATAAAGGGACTTTTTTTTTGGGGTGTGGGAGACACGTGAAGAGACACGTCACGCCTACTCTGCTCATTTTTCATGTGTGACAATTCATCAATCATGCTTTTATTTGCCAAAATTATATTCATGGTTAAATTTCTGAGTTTACATCTTTGCCATTTTAGTATTGATTTATCATGAGTGTTTTTCACCACTACAGCACAAACACACTAAAGTGTCTCATTTCATCAAGACTTGTGAAAGAACCTGTTGATATTGTAGCCTAAATTAGGAACCTAGTCCCTATTTCTTTCTTTCTTTTTAACATGTAATTGAATCTTTTTTCTTCTTTTTTTTAGCAGTTATACATTTTGTGTTGTACCTCATAAATCACTATTGGCCTAAATCTGGAATCAAAACACCACTGTTTTACATTTTCAAATTGATTATGGAATGACTTGATGCACTAGTCAATTGCGTGATTGCCTTTTTAATGGACTGAAATAGTGGTCAAAGAAAGTGGGATCCAAAAGGTGCCTTTTTATGCACTAACTCCATTTGAAAATCAAAAAGTTTCTTTCCCCTGTTTTTTAATCAACACTATCAACCTTCTATCAACTACTTACCTAACCAAACTAACTTTTCAGTCATAACATTTATTCAAATTGCTAGTAGGCCACTTTATCGCTTTAAAAAAAATGCATTTAAAATATTTAACTGTCACATAATTGTATTTCAGTACTTTGCACTTCAAGTCATGGATAATTAGTTAGGAAAGACACTCATTTTAATGTTAAAAGTTTTTACGTTCATTAATAATGCTATGTTATACGAAAGACCCTCTCAAATGTAACAAATCACTATGCGGAAATGGTGGGAGAACGACCTAACTGTAATAGACGAGACCCACAAAGTTTGAACTATTTTAAAGTTTCACTGTACCCAGTCCACAAAGTTCAATATTATTTTCTGTCTCCTGTATAAGTCACACATCACAAACTGAGCTCTGTTTTTCATGCGATGCGGTCTGAGAATATCATTCTTGGTTTGTGGTTCACTGGGTAAGCACAGAGATCTCCGTGTTACGATTGGAAGTCTACAGAGTGTTGTCAGATTCGCCTTAAACAATATTGGAGGGAGGACAGAGACTTGAAGCGTTTGTCGAATGTTTTTCAGGAGAACTATCCAAGTTAGATTTTTAAGACTGTCTTGTTTTAGCTGCATAAAATGCCACATACTCATGAAACTGTCAGAATGATGGTCTGTAGAGACAGTTGTTTACCTCTGTGCTCAAGTCTGCCTGTCAATCTTGCTTTTCCTTTATGCATTTCATAGCTTTAAAAGAACCCATTAATTATAGCATTTAGGTTCCAGATGGCCTTTAAATCCTTTTAGTGGAACAGTGACATTCAGCAGCATCATAGAGGCCATTGAGGACTATAAAAAATGTTAAACTGTTTCTCTGTTTCCGTGTTTTATACTAATAGTTTTGCCAGTATATATTCTGCCGTACTATGCTGTAACAAAAACCAAATGACATATGCAAGTCCAGTCTCTCCGCCCTGTGTCATGACTATCTTTGCATGCGATAGCCTCCATGTCTTCATCCCTCATAAATGCTCCATTAAAGAATGTTATTTAACGTATGCGCTGGTGCTGATGGCGACCAGGTAAGCTGGAAAGTATATATCATCAAATGGATATTTCTCATGAAATATACATATACTGTATGTCTGTGTTAGGGCTCAACCTCAAAATGTCTGTTAAGTGTTGTACATCTGCTTTTTGAATCTGCAATATCAAGTGCCTCATTGTGGCTGTGTACCAAGTTGTTATTCCTTAATCAAGCACTTTGTGCAACCATTCAGCGCATATGTGAACAAGACGAGGATATACTGAATAACTATGTTGCTGGAGAATTTTCAAAATATGACTGAAATAAAATGACATGCTCCAAGTACACATATTTGTTATATATGGTTGGTATTTGTTTTTCACTGCCAAATAACCAGTTTAGGGACAGAATCAGGGCTCTGTATGTGAGCACTTCACATGAATGTCCTACTGAGACATTTTAGGAAACTCGAAAAAGGTTTGACTGTAAATGCTTTAGATTAAGATTTTTAAAACATTTACCTATTCTACAGACTTGTACCCCTATACGATGCACACACAAAACAAGCCTTATTAGCCATTTCTTATTACTGTTATAGTTTACTGCATCATGACAATGTCACACGTATACTTGCACCACGGGATGGTGATGGAAGTTGTTTAGTTGGCATGTACCTCATTCCATTATCATGATTTTAGGCATTGCATTACACCTTTCAACTTATTTGTGAATTTGAATATTTAGGTTTTGAAACTGCTTCAAATGCTTAATTCACATGGTACATTATGGCACACATTGGATTACCATAGTAGCTGCGAGCAGATGACTACATTCAGTAAAACTTGTTTTTTTGGATTTCCAATTGTTTTTTCATAGAAGGAATTCAGCTTTTAGCTTGTAGGCAGGATTTCGGCAGGGAGGAGGTTAATGACCGATGAACAGGCTGCATTGTCTTCCCAGAAGACACTGAACAAACAGGATGAGGTCACCGGGCCCACGGCCTGTCCTGCTCTGATGATGATGGCGCCCCTCATTGGATTACGTTGACTCGGCTTCTACCAGCAGCACCTATCCGCTTCCATCCATGCAATCCTTTTCTGTCAGAATATAGCATGTGTTCTCAAGTTATATTTACAGAACATTGTATACTCATTTTAGAAGGTGAACGTTTTTCATTCATTGCATTGGCCAAAGAATTGGGCTAGACATGACAATAATTAATTTCTTAAAATTCTTTTGGGACCAGAACTATTCAATTTATTTCAGATTTGTGGATTATGTTTTAGGTATATTATTACACATTTAAGGACATTTACACATAGTATTACGCATTTTATGACATTTTAAACCCACGTTCATGTCTCATTGATTTGTTTATACATCCAGCTCCATGTGCGCCATTTGGACCAGTAACCAAAGCTTTAAGTACTTTTCTTTAACGTATAAATAAAACTGGTCCAAAGGAAGACTATTTTATAATTCTCAGATTATTGTGTGTATTGTTGAGGCGAGCTAAATTCACCGGTTGTTTCGCGGCTGATGGAGAATTGTCCATGTTCTCTCTCCTCGTCCCTGTGTGTTGGTGTCCAGGTGTACGAGAGCAAATTGCAAGAACTTCAGAAACAGGTGGAAACTATTTCTCTGGTCGCTGAGACACCTGATGAAGAAGAGTTGGAAGAGGAGGAGGAAGAGGAAGGTGTGTACTGTACATTTTCTGTCCTGCAGATATACATTTACTTTCTGTGTTTATGCCCAAAATATATAGTTTATACATATGATATATATATATATATAATATACTTTGTTTTCTTCCACACTTCTGTACAGAGCCTAAACTTCTGGGATGTGCGTATAGTATTTCCTGATTTCTAGATGAACATAATACTTCATTCAAATTAAAATGTGTTCATCTTGCCATACTAATTACTCATTTAAGGTATTATGTGAAACTAGTCCATAAGAATCCTCTAATTCCTTGAAAAGAAACATACTACTAATGATAAATTAATTTTACTTTTACTCAAAAAGATCATACTTATAGTTTTTCATGTTTTTTTTTTTTTGGACTTGGTTAATGATAAAGTCCTAATTTTCTCCGACGTCTTTAAACATTATTGATTTCACCCAGCCTTTTTAAAATGATCAAAATGATTAACTTGACTCATCTCATCTATCAAGGTGATATGATGTTTAGTCCAAATAAAACCATTCACTGGACTATATTTGTTATTCCAGTTGAGAGCAATAGTCGGTTCTAATCCTGTGTTTTGACTTTTGAGGATGAGGTCACCCTTTCTTTGCATTTGGTTGACGGACTGTGGTTTTATGCAAAAAACATCACAATGTCCCCTCCCTTTTTGTCTTCTTGATTTGATCTTCCTAAAACAGTGCTTGTGAATTTAATGCTTTTGTGCAGCTTTTGTTGTAAATTCGGATCGTGGAGGCCCCTGAACGCATCATAAAAGAGAGGTTTTCAGCACAGGCAGTGCTTGCAGAAAATATTGACTCAAAATACTCCACATTCCACATTATGGTTTACCTATAATTGCAGGCAGTAATGTAAAGTACTCTGTGTTTGTAGTTGGACTAAAATAAGTAAAACCACTGGTATGGTACTTTTTGGTTACATGTGCATTTACCATGCATGTTAATGTTATCCGTGTCTGCTCTTTCCCTGCAGTGCCGTGGACTCAGCACGAGTTTGAGTTGGCTCAGTGGTCTTTCAGGAAGTGGAGGTACCATCAGTTCACCTCCCTGCGTGACCAGCTGTGGGGGAACGCCGTCTACCTGAAGGAGGCCAATGCCATTAGTGTAGAGCTAAAGAAGAAAGTAAGCACAAATTATATTGCAGAATAAAGAAGAAGAAAAAAATTTGAAGCACAAAAGTTTTGACCTGGTTGACTGAAAGGCCTAAAAACATATATAGAAATATGAAAAAAAACATCCATGGTGACCATGGAAAGAGCTGAATAAAGAAAAGCTGAATGAAACTTGTGTGTACAGGATGATGTAAAATAGTGATCCTAAGTTTAGTTGCAATCACATCCTGTACTCACTCTCCTGGCAGCAGCATTCACAAAGGTGAATCAGCCTCAAGGTTCTGGGATGTTCAACTGTGAACTGTGCTACATGACGGCAAGATGATGTCATGCTAGTGCTTTATTTATCTGGACACTCAATTTACAACACAACGTGTGTTTGTGCAGAAGGTAATCCTTCATCTCTCCCCAAGTGGGGTGTTGACCCATTGTCACGGAGAGAAATTGGATTTATTATGAATCAAATCCATGCCAGAAAAGACAGTGAGCGCTGCATGATTCATGAGTCTTGTAAGTGACAAACAATCTTGAATAAAGGTTCAAAGCTTTAGATCAAAATGACTATTTTTGAGTTCATACTTTTTTCTACTCTCTGTTTATCCTTCCCTTTTCATTCACCTCTCCCGTTCTTCAGGTCCAGTTCCAGTTCGTCTTGCTGACGGACACTCTGTACTCTCCGCTGCCCCCTGAGCTCTCGGAAACAGAGAAAGATCGCGACTCCAGGCCTTTCCCCCGCACCGTGGTGGCCGTAGAAGTTCAGGACCTGAAGAATGGAGCCACACACTATTGGTCCCTTGATAAACTCAAGTAATGCCAACGTCATATAAAAATTTAGTCCTGGTTTTAGTTTTAATATTCAAATACTCAGCGAGTGCAACATGTCCTCTATTGTGCACATTCTGTTTAGGAAATCGGCATTCATTACAGTCTGCAGTTTTCTCAGTCAGAGAAAAAGTACATGAAATGAATGAGTCTGACATCCATTAGGTGTGCCGTATATTCTCTTTCTGCTTCTCATTAATGTTAAGTGCAATGTCGTCATTTGCAGGCAGAGGCTGGAACAGATGAGAGAGATGTATGACCGTGCTGGAGAAATGGCCTCCGCAAACCAGGAGGACGGCGAGGGCACAATGACGGGAAATGACCCCTTCTATGATCGCTTCCATTGGTTTAAACTTGTGGGGAGGTACGTAACGCAACTACAGAAACAACACAGGAAATGCTGCAGATGTTGCAGTAGTTTACCACCAAACATCCTGTTGTTGTACTCGTTTTCCTGTTTGATTTCTAAAAGGTTTTGTTTTTGTTGCTTTATTTGAAATGGGTCCATGCGTCTCCTTCATTCCATTTTTCATTTTCATGGTCAGATTATTTTTGACAGATTATTATTTTTTTTGTCATTAGAGTCATGTGTATCATGTGTATCACATGTTTTGTAATCATTTCTATTTGGTTTTACTTTGTTGCTCATCAAGTATATTTTGTTATGTTTATAATTTAATGTTACATTTGTTGTTCTTAATTTCATGTCATGTATACTCAGTATTTCTTTGTGTATTTGTTAATTTTATTTTACATCACATTTGGAATTGTTTTTATGTTGTTTTTTTTTATCATAAATTGTGTCATTTTCATGTAGCCGTTGTAACATTTTGCCGTGTCTGTTGCCATTCTCATGTTGATATACCCTCCAGTCCAAAAGCCTGTTAATAGCATTTTGTGTTTTATCTTCTTGTGTCACTATACATTAGATGATTTATATGTTAATCCTTTCAAAGTGACATTTCATTTTTGTTTCTATAAATTTCTGCGAAACCTTTGAGCTTATTGTAATACCAGCTATTTATTAAATTAATGCTTCTGTTACATTCACAATAGCTTTAATAGTATTAGAAAATACAATTCTAAATTTATTTTGGAGTAGCTGAGCATCAAATCACCACTAGGTAGAAGAAAGTAAGCATGTCATCCTTACTAATCGGATGGCTACGGTTTTGTTTTTTAAAATCTTTTTATATTTATACATCATATGGTATATGTTGTAGGAAACTACCAAACATACCATTTGTGAGAAAATATTGTCAAAGTGAAACTTCACATCTTCTACTTGACATAGTCTCTTTAACTCTTCTATTACTCCATTGTTACCTTCCCTTGGTTCTTGCCTCTGTTCCCAAACTACCAACCCGTTCAGCTCGCCCATCTTCCACGGTTGTGTTAACGAGCACCTGGCTGACCGCACGCCCTCGCCCACCTTCTCCACCACTGACTCGGAGATCACAGAGCTGGCGGACGAGCGTCAGAGCGAGATGTCCGACTTGATTGACGATGAGGCTTTTGTGGATGACACCAGCTCGGATGCCGGCACCGAAGAGGGCTCCGACATCTTCAGCGACGGCCAGGATCCCTTCTATGACCGCTCCCCCTGGTTTATCCTGGTGGGAAGGTTGGTGACTGTGCAGTGGCATTACCACGTCCTCCACACACAGACTGGAAGGAGTTTGGGCGGATGATGGCTCGGCTTAGGGCTTATTTTTAAATACACACATGTAGAGGGAAATTAAGCAAAGGGTGGGAGGAGACAAATATTAATGCTCTTAGAAAGTTAGAAAGCCCTTGAATGAAAATGGATGAATTTATTCAGTGCAGTGAATGTCTTTGGATCTGTTGAGATGGATGATGGACAGACGGACAGTTTTCAGTATATGTTTTAGTATGGAGGAAATACAATTATATTTTTTACATATTATGTTGGTAGCTGGTCAATCGGTCTTAAAAAATGTGAGAAAATACTAGAAGCACATCTTTTATTAATTATCAGTAAAGCCCTCCTTAGTGAAAGAATATTCTCAGAATCAGATCATGTACTCATAGCAGCTTTGCAGAGATAAATTGGACCGTTTTTTAATTTAATATGATTAGTCGTGCTTCTGTGCTCACAGACTTGCTTTGTGCAAGTTACTTTTAATTTAGACTTACTTACCCGAAAAATTGAAAAGCCGCCATCCTTTCTTTCTTCCACCTCCTTCCTCCCAGCGTGATGCCTCATCCCCGCCAACATCACAGTGCTGACTGTATTAACTCTCATCTGTGTGTGTAAACTCCATGTATTTGCTGTGTCTAAGTTGATTAATTGTCATTTTATTTTATTGTTAAATCCTTTAAACCTTTTTTTGTGTTTTTTTTATTTATTTTATTTATTACATTACAGAAACATTTGTTTGTATAACCTTGTTTGTTTTAACATTGCTTTTGGAAATGATTGTAGATAACATTAACTCACTGGTAGGTGACACATATAATGCTTATTAGTTTTTGTTTTAATGCTTTGTCAAGACAAAATAATGTGCTGCAGAGCCATTTGAAATCACAACACACGTTGTACCAACGTTGTTTCATCAGTGTCGTAAACGTCACAGCTGAGTAATAGACGGCGTGCGCCGATCTTAGATGAATGTCGGCTGCAAGCCCACCGCAACAGCCGTAGCTCAGCCTCTCCATCACTGTACCTTCAGAGATTTTACAGATTGATATCTTTCCTCCGCCCCATCCTTGAGGGTCAGGGAGGGGCGACAGAGAAAGAGGAGGTCACCTGGGGTGCGGCAAAACAAATCAAGCTCTTCTGAACAAAATGTCAGCGTGTGTGTGAGTGAGACCAACATGGCCAAAATGCGACACAATGAACAACTCTTTTACGGCCTTTAACCGCCGCCTCCCAGGTGATCTGTCATCACTCTGTCGGGCAGTTTAAAAATGAAGTGGATGGTTGAAACTGCCGCTGATTTCAGTGCTCTGGAGCAATTATGATTCATGTTCACTTGTTTTCTTCTTTGTTTTGTTTTGGCTCTCTCTTAACACAATTGTCACTAATCTTTTACTGCATGAGATAGTAGTCATTAATATATGCCAAACACTGTAAATGTTTGTGCTCATTATGATGTTTTAAATCATTTGAAAGGCTTTATGTGTCGATCTATGGATAATGTCGAGCTATCAGAAAATAGTGTGATATTTTTTAACAAGTTGATATCTAATTTGCATTCAATCGGCTTCATTAAATGCTGTGTGTGTGTGTGTTCTCTGGATCCAAAGACAGCTGTTTTTTTTTCACACTGCACCAGATTCGGGTTTTCAAGTCTCTCTCCTCTTTTTTATTTTTTACTCAGAGCTTTCGTGTACCTGAGCAACCTGCTGTACCCTGTGCCACTGGTGCACCGTGTTGCCATAGTAACAGAGAAGGGCGAGGTGCGTGGTTTCCTGCGCGTGGGGGTCCAGGCAATAGCTGGTGAGTAATTAATGAGATTAATGAGCGAGGCTGTTAAGATCTTGATGCACAGGCTCCATCCTGCTCATCAGTCATATTGTTGTCTTGTGGCACAGGCTGTTTCTTTTAGTTATTTGACAAGCTTAGTGTAGCAGTTAATAAAAACATACTTATTGCCACTTACTGTGTATACATTCAATATATTTAATGCAAATCCAATAGCTAAATAAATAGTTCTAACTTTTATTTTGATTTCACTGTGAGAACATTTTGAAAATGTTCTCACGGTGAAATCTTGTGGCAGAGACTCTGTGTTTTCCTTCTGATGTGCTTTGACAGCTTAAGTCCTGATAAAAGTATGGTTTGTTTCTTTGTAGCCGATGAGGAGGCCCCAGACTACGGGTCAGGAGTTAGACAGTCAGGAACCGCCAAGATTTCCTTCGATGATGAGTATTTCAAGAAGGTAAGCCCCGAGTCCCATGAAGGTGGTTTTAAACTTTAAACACGTTTTGCTCTGTGTGAGAGAGTTGGTGTGTAATATTGGGTTAAAAAGTGAAGTCGGGCGTTGTTTTTTCATTGGAGTTTTATACTGTTTATTCTATTTATTAAAAACAAATATACATACAAAATGCATTAATCCTTAATTCATCCAATGTCGCACAATAATATTTTAATGCAATTACAGAAGAAGATCAGTTTATCTCCCTTTTTTTTAGCTACGAGCTATATACTAATGTCTTCCTGCTCTTGCATCTATCTCCTTTTAAACCAATCAGAATGACTTTCCTTCCACGGTTATGACTCGCTCTGGATTGTCCATGGAAGAGCTGCGCATTGTGGAGGGTCAGGGCCAGAGTTCAGAGGTCACCACACCCCCAGAGGAGCTGAACAGAATCAATGACATGGGTATGGCTGCCAGACCTTCACCTCTCCGCTCGTAAATTTAGACCTCTCAGCCCGATGCGACACACACTCGGCAGATGGTCCTGTTGACGCAAAGGAGGGCTTCAATTGCATAGTCATGGAAATAAGACTAGTGCCTTTTTTATGACTTTGTGAATGAAGGTTTCTACAAATCACAAGCTTGACAAGATGCAGAAACCAGTCTGATTGTAAAACACAACCACAGGTGCAGCTCATTTTTTAATTAATCTCAGCTCAAGTCCTCCTAACCTTCCCCTGTGTTTTCTTCAGACCTTAAGCTTGATAACATCGGAGACAACAAGCTGAGTGGTGATGGTCTGGCAGGCCAGCTGGAGGTGGGAAGCATCTTTACCTTCCGTGTTACTGTGCTCCAGGCCAATGGCGTCCCGCCAGAGTATGCAGATATCTTCTGCCAATTCAAGTAAGTTCAGAATCCTCAAAAATAGTTTATGGATACTAAATCACAATATCAAAGCTATGCACTTAAAAACAGCTTTACTGAGGTAGGATTTGATAAATAGCAATAGTATTACTGATTACTATAAATACGAAGTAATTCTCTGACTTTGTAGGTTAGAAATTAACTCCAAGTTTTAGCACAATCTTAAAAGTTGATGACATTCAAATGTCTTTTGTACCAGAGGCAAACACCCTAATTGCATTTTAACACATTAAAATGATACACTGACACTCATTCATGTTTCTTTCCATAGTTTCATGCATCGTCATGACGAGGCTTTTTCCACTGAGCCTCTGAAGAACACTGGCAAAGGAGCTCCTCTGGGCTTTTACCACGTCCAGAACGTGAGGACACACACACACACACACACACACACACACACACACACACACACACACACACACACAAATTATAGCTTAACAACTCTATTTAATTAATTTTCTATTTAATTAATTTTGACGCTCCCTTTTTTGACTGTTGGTGCAGATTTCCGTTGAGGTCACGGAGTCCTTCATTGAGTACATCAAGAGCAAGCCCATTGTGTTTGAAGTGTTCGGCCACTACCAGCAGCACCCACTGCACTTTCATGGCCAGGACCTGATGAGGTTGGTGTGGTTATGAAAGACATGCTTCTGTAGAGATTCATCTAAATTACTTTTAATATGTGTTTATTGCTGTAATTATTTACATTTACACCAGATAGATTTAGTAAGCATTGGTTTTTAAATTGTAAGTTAATTTCACATTTATTTTTAACAGTCCTCCAACACCGTCGAGGAAATACTACCCTATTCCCATGCCTCTGTCTAGACCAGGTACGGATTTTAATATCATCACACCATATACTGTAACTGCAATATGTTCTGCACCCATCACCCTCATTTCAGCATATTTCTTCTGTGTGTAATGTTTATATCAGCATGCCTCATATTTCCTTCCACTTTTTCATTTCTCGCTTCCTTTGGATTTTTTTGTCTCTTATTTAATCACTCTCACACCATCCATAATCCTCTTATCCAACTCCATCCTCCCTCTTCCACATTTCCCTTTTCACACGTCCCCTCCAATATTTCTCACCATTCGTACGATATTATACATTGAAACCCTAGACCATACCCGTAAGATAGAGTTGGTCCGCTACCTGATGAGTGGCTATGTGAACGGAAAAGTTCTGGACACGCTGTCCGAGCATGCCAACGCCCTGGCCTCCTCTGCCGTGGCCAGTCTGGAGGATGAGGCTGACCAGCTCTCTCACTACATCTTTCTCCCAGTGCCCAATGACCCTGTGCTAATTGTGCCCAGGCACCATGGTTGGTACAGCGGACACTGTAGTAGCTCAGGCATTAGATGCACGTGTGTTGTAGTGATTAGACTAGTGCTCTGCTCATGTGGTACTGTGTGACTGCAGGCAGTAGCACCACATAGCTCTGCAGTGGTTATCTGTGCTGCACCTCGCTGCAGGTCTATTTAGGTCCAGTCAGCTCAGTCCCACCCTCCCCTGTCCCTTACAAACTGGCCTCTGCTGACACCTCCAGGTAAATCTGCTGCATATGCTGAATCTTAAGCCAAATAATACAAAATGCATTCATCATAATCATAGAGGATTACTGACATACAGTAACATTCACAGCATAAATCAGAATGCGGAAGCTTAAGCCTTTACAGGTTCAGCTGTAGTCCAATTACGATAGTTCCCATGTTCATTTCAACTATATGGAACACAAATGAATGTAGCTGTGTGCCTCAGAGATTAGCCGGTTTCAACGGGAACATAATCCTGACGTGTCAGGCAGCAGGGTGTGGTGTAATCTGTGATTTAGCTCTTCATAGCATCTCAATGTGTGTAATTGTTGGGTTTGAAATGTAATATGTTTTATGGCTTGTTTTTTGTGTCCCGCTTATGTCAGTAATAATGGACTTCATGATGAACACGTCCTTTAAGTATTGGTGTTAAAGAGTATGTGTGGGCTGATTGCTCAGTCCAGGGTCAGCGGTGTGTTCACATCACATCCATCTTCCATTTAGTAATGCAATTAATATAGTTAATATCTATCACTTCTTTTCATTCATCTCCTCTGAAATTCATATAGAGCTGATGTGTGTGTGTGTGTGTGTATTTCAGTTCCAGCTACCAAGTTGAACACCATCACCAAGTCCAACCTGGGTCAATGCGTCAGCAAGTACGACCTGCTGGTCTGGTTTGAGATCAGCGAACTGGAGCCCACCGGAGAGTGAGTGGCGACACTTTTTTGTTATATTCACACAGTCTCATTTCAAAAAGACACATGTCTTGTTGTTTCAACTTAAAACAGTTTTTGTGTGATACCGCACAATAAATGTATGCTTCAGAAAAAGTAAACAAGACATTATAATTTGTGAGTATGAGACATCAGACGTATGACCATCCTCCTTCCACAGGTACATCCCAGCTGTAGTGGATCACAGTGGAGGGCTGCCTTGCAACGGCACCTACCTACTGCACCAGGTACTGGACATCTACACAATTCCTACTAATTGCAGACACTGATCACACATTTGATAAAAGCCAATTAAAAAAATAAAAGGGAACGTCATATGGTCTTTCTTGTAAATTCAATTTTTTTTCACCAAAAACATTGAGAAGCTTAATTTAGTTCTAGCTCTGTCTACTCTGATCCTAAACTCCTGTCATGTGTGCTGAAGGGCATCCAGCGGAGGATCACTGTGACTCTCATCCATGAGAAGGGAAGCGAGCTCCACTGGAAGGACGTCCGCGAGCTTGTAGTGGGTGAGCATCGGGTATCACTCGCTCAGCAAACATGCACCAGAGACGCCGAACACTGTGGTTTCACAGTAGGAGAAGAGCTGTTGCTGCACCATTGTTTCCTCATTCATACCGCAGATTCAGTTGATACCCTGACCATATGGTCCAACATCTTCTATTGTCTCTCAGGAAGTTTTGTTTGTGAGGCAGGAGTAGAAATATTTCCCTCATAATTCCAGTCTGGGTAATTGTGTCTGTGTCGCCTCAGACCGCCTCTCCCTTTAAGTAATTTATACTGTTGCTGATGGACCAAATAATTACATTTCACATATTACACTTTATGCGGCTGACATTTCTCTCCAGAGATGCTTGTGAGTAAACAGCCATGTGTGTCTTGACACTGTGACAACATGGCTATTAAACTACTCTGTGGCTAAGTTCTTATACAGGACATTTTGATGTTGACGTTGTGCTGCCGTGTCCCACCAGGTCGGGTCAGGAGCAAGACTGAAGTGGACGAAAGCGCCGCTGATGCTGTCTTGTCCCTCAACATCATTTCTGCCAAGAACATCAAGTCGTCCCACAACTCCAACAGGTACTGACTGTACCTGATAAACCACATATATTCATGGGACACAACGTTTCACGGTTTATTGATGTATTTGTGCTAAGAGAGGGTTTGTTGTTGACATTCTCCTCGGTAGTCCAAGCCTAACCATAAACACCTATTTTTTTTTGGAATACAGCAAATATCAACTTTGTTATTATGTCAATTTTTACATTATTGCCACGTGTTGTTGTCAGTTACAGTTACAGGCAACATCGATGTATGCGTCAGTGGAATCATTGCATGACCATTTCCATTTTTACTGCTGTTAATTTTCCTGTTAATTTGCTTCCTTGTCTCTGTTGCCTGACTCTCTGTGCTTCTCTCTTTTTGTCTGTGCACTCTCTCCTCTTGCTGCGTCTGGACTCTTGATTGTGCTCAGGCTTTCTATTGATAAGGATATTGATAGGTATCTGTAACCAGAGAACATAAGGCTCCTTCTATGAAAGATTGTTATGCTTCTCTTTAGTCCTATAGATTCATAGAAATAAGCTCTCCACTCTTTGTGTTGGCATGTTGCATTAGGTCTGCCTTTATTCCCGTCAATATTTAGCATCTGAAAGAACGATGCTCATTCCAACTTATTTATGAACAAGTAAAGGCAATCTTACATGCAAATGCAAAACCCTTTTTTGTAATAGTTTGTGTCACAGTATGTTGCTGTTGTGTGGCACCCAGATTCCAAATGAATGCTTTCTTCTCAGCTGTTGTTCACTGAGTGAGTCATAGCTCAATAACAACCAAGGCCATTGAGGCACCAACAGGGCAGCTCTGGCTCTCAGTCTGTAGGCAGGAGTGCCCCCTGCTGCCAAAGACAGGAACAGTGCAACCCTTTGAAAGAGCCTCACAAACAGCCATTTCTGTTCAACAATTTGCTGTTAAATGGCAGTAAAAAAATAAGGTTCACACGAACAGCTCACTGCACTCTCCACTTTGCTGACACTGTTAGCTGCTGTGTTTCTGATCAAGTTGTGTCTATTGTCGAGCTCTCACATCAATGTGCTTCCTCACATCTTGTCGTGACTCAGGATATTTGTGAGGGTCACTTCAGCCACTGCAAAATTTATATCGTCATAGTCTTATTCATCACATAAATGACAGAATGATATCTGACACACTAAGTGATTATTCACAAAATGTGTCTAGTTTGTTGCTTTGTAGTTAAAGACTAGATCCTACACACACTGTAGTTAAAGCAGTGTCTAGCGCTGTACAGAAGATAACACTAAGCAAGTTAATTTATCTGTCATTTTGTTCATGAGTGAAGATTCTTTTGTTTTTTCCCCTTCAGGACTTTTTACCGCTTCGAGGCAGTATGGGACAGCTCGCTGCACAACTCCCTCCTGCTCAACCGAGTCACTCCCTATGGAGAGAAGATCTACATGACCCTGTCTGCATATTTGGAGGTCAGTCATTGCTCTTCGGAGTTTTACCTTTACCTCTCTTTAGTCAACATAGCTCACATGTTTACTTTGTCTCCTCTTCACAGCTGGACCATTGTATCCAGCCTGCTATTATTACCAAAGACATCTGCATGGTCTTCTACTCCCGAGACGCGAAGATCTCTCCTCCACGTTCCCTCAGGAACCTCTTTGGGAGTGGATACTCTAAAACCCCTGACTGGTGAGACTTCAGACTGCCATACTGTGACAGCTGGATCATGTCATATCCAGTACTCTTAAAATGGAATTTCTTCTGCTTCATTACAGCAATCGAGTCACTGGTATTTACGAGCTGAGCTTGTGCAAGATGTCTGACTCTGGAAGCCCAGGTGAGCAGAGCAAATCAAGAGCTGTTTTAAGACAGGCCGTCGGTTTATCAAGATTCCTCTGAGAGCTCTGTCCTGATGTGTAATTTTGTCCTGAACAGGGATGCAGCGGAGGAGGAGAAAGATTCTGGACACATCGGTGGCTTATGTGCGTGGGGAAGAAAACCTGGCCGGCTGGAGGCCCAGAGGAGACAGTCTCATCCAGGAGCACCAATGGGAGCTGGAGAAAATGGAGCAGCTACATGAGGTGGGTCACTCTCCTTTCAATCTTTTACCTTTTTTTCTTACAAAGTGTCATCATAACTTGTACCTAACCCTGTCGTTCATCCAGGTGGAAAAGACCCGTCACCTGCTACTGCTGAAGGAGAAGCTGGGAGACGACGCTCCCCTGGGAACGGCTCCCACCACCAAGTCCCTGAGCGAGTTGCTTTCCCCCAGCATGAGTACTGGCAGCCTGTCCACCTCCACCTCCATCTCCTCGCAGATCTCCAGCACCACCTTTGAAAGCGCCATCACGCCCAGCGAGAGCAGCGGTTATGACTCGGCCGACATCGAGAGCCTGGTGGATCGTGAGAAGGAGCTGGCCACTAAGGTGAGCGTAACTTCAGCATTATGGGATACTTTATTCTCTGCTGCATGGTTATGAACAGTTATTAAGGTGCCTCTCCACCTCTGCTGTGAAATGATCAGTCTAATTTTTGTTTTTTCTTGTAGTGCCTGCGCCTTCTGACACATACCTTCAACAGTGAATATAACCAACTGGTCAACAGTATTAGTGACTGCAAAGTGAGTAGTAATGGAAAGAAACTCTAAACTTTAAAAGTAGTTCATTAGTGCACACTGTCTGGTATCAATTGATATTAGTGCTCATCATCTGCAGAGATGTAGCAATATAACTACTTTTTGTCCTTTTTAATAGTTACTTACTAGTAACAGCACTGCACTCTCCAATAATCTATGTTTATCCTCTGGCAGTGTTTTTTTGGGAAAAATGAACCAGTGTGTTGTTTTTTTTCCCCCCGCAGCTGTCTGACATCTCACCAATGGGTCGTGACCCATCAGTGACCAGCTTCAGCAGTGCCACGCTCACCCCCTCCTCCACCTGCCCTTCTCTGTCTGACTCCCGCTGTGGCTCCATAGACCAGAAGTAAAACTTCTATTTAATACATATTTTATGTCTACATATAATCAGTGTCTATGTAGAATATTGGAAGCTCACTTCCATATTTCAAAACACTATTCATTATTGTAGATTGAGTGTATTGGCTGTCAACATGATGCTAACTTGTTGTACTTTCTTTCCTCAGGACCCCAGAGAACAGCTCCCGTGCCTCCAGTCCCTCCTGCTCAGACTATGAAAACTTCCCCATGGTTCCGACTCTGGAGACCTCCTACCTTGCACGGGCTGGAAAGAACGAGTTCCTCAACTTGGTGCCTGATATTGAAGAAATGAGGCCAGGGTGAGTGCTGACATGTTGGCTTTTACGCTGTCGCAGCAATGCAAGTTTAAAAAGTCAATACAAGATGTTTCCCAAACAAAAGTAGATAATCTTGTTTTCCAGTCCAAGCAGAAATTATGTGAATTGATTTATGAATCTGTGTGTTTTCAACTGGAAGCGGTCCTAATTTTAGTTCGCTGAAAAACATTCACTCCCTTACAAAAAAATGTTTTGCTCTTTTTCAGATCGGTAGTTTCTAAGAAAGGTGTCCTGAGCTTCATGGAGCCGCGCTCCAACTCGTGGGTGAAGCACTTTGTGGTTGTGCGCCGGCCCTACGTTTTCATCTACAACAGCGACAAGGACCCGGTGGAGCGGGGTGTCCTCAATCTCTCCACAGCACAGGTGGAATACAGTGAAGACCAGCAGGCCATGCTCAAGGTGGAGTTTTAATTCATTCAGTGCATTCCCGCTAATTCATCCAAATCAAATTGTTACTTTCAACAGATGAATAACTGACCACTAGCAGAGTACCTGTTTATCCCTCGATAGGAGAAAACACTCGACTTTCACAAAAATGTGAAAAAAATAAGATGAGCAACTTTCAAAAACTGTTCTCTTTTCTTTTCAGACTCCCAACACATTTGCTGTGTGCACAAAACATCGAGGAATCCTGCTGCAGGCCAACAATGAGAAAGACATGAACGACTGGCTGTATGCTTTTAACCCTCTGCTAGCAGGAACGATAAGGTATGCACACGCACTTCTTTCAGGGTGCTTTCACAAGCCAACATTTAGTCATTTTTAATAGAGCTCTAGTGTGGAACACAAGAGGTCAAGGACCTTTTTGCCCAGTGCGGTTCGATTGCAGTGAGAACATAATCTTACTCAATTGTAAGAAGTGAACCAAAACACAGAGAATTGTAGGCTGCCTGCGCAGGCCTTAGTTGAGATGCACACAGATAAACGGCAGGTTAACATGAGTGGGAGGGAACCCAGAATCCCCACTTACTAGATTATGCAGTAGTGAGATATTGATTTATCCTATTTTGTAAGTTCTCTTCGGCCAAGATTTTAATCAAGTCCTCAGTAATGGTGACATTTATGAAGTAATTTCAAGTGAACTGGAGGAGAAAGGATTCAGGCTCACAGTAGAGTGCAGAGAGACCCTCAGCGAAGTGTGTTTTTATTTGGTTCGCTTTTTAATCGTGCACGTGGAAACAGAACCAGGCTTGATAGAAAACCAAACAAAAGTATTAATTTGACTCTGATTCGGACTAGTGGAGTGGACTGTGGCTTGTGAAAACGCCCTCACACTACACTTAACAGGAGGCAACTCTTCAGACGGCATTGTCTTATGGTCACAACATAAACTCCTGTTCCCGCAGATCTAAGCTGGCGAGGAGGCGCGGTGGCCCAATGAAGAACTGAGTGGCCTGATTGGCACACAGGAAACCACGGCTTCCATTCTCTCTGGCAAGCCTTTTGAACATACAAAGTGTTAACACTTATTAATCATTGTGATTCTTGACAGTTTTCTCTTGTAAGTAGACTTGTGGCTTGAGTCTCCTTTCATGCGACTAAAAGTTTCAGTTCCAGAGAGATTTGCCTCCCCCTCGCCCTCCAACAACCCTCTGTCAACTTAGCTTTCCTCTTCTCTATTTCTCTTCCCCTTCTCTTCTTCCTCCTCCTCCTTGGCTTTTTGTTTTTATGACACTGTTTCGATCTATTTTTGTTCCGCTTTGTCGTCATTCCCCAGCTCCCTAACTAGTAGCATGTTGTAATAGTCTACTTGTGTGTGCACGATTCTTCAGAACTGTTCTTTCTGGACACTAATTTTCAGTTTGCCAATCATCTGTAAAGAAATTGTCTCTATCAGTGTTATTTGTTTCCCGAGACGTGTTTGATTTTAATTTTTGGTCTTTGGTTTTGTTTTGTTTTTTTAATTAAGACGCCTGCATGCTAACTGCAGCAGTCCTCAGGAGATGACCAGGTTTGCTTCCTCAAAAAAAAACCTAAAACAAATCAGATAACTTACAGTTGAAACCATGAAGGGAAAATATACAAACGCAAGGCTACTTTAGGATCTTTTGCTGCTAATGAATTTATAGTTTCTTCTTCTCTTCACGAGATCAGGCCACCGCCTCTCGCTCCCCTCCGTCGTCTCCTAAACGACGTTAGGAAACTAAATGTTAAGTCTGAAAAACGTGTTTAGATCACGTTGCTCAGTCCGTGCACATTCACC
Organism: Clinocottus analis; assembly: GCF_023055335.1. Taxonomy (NCBI): domain Eukaryota; kingdom Metazoa; phylum Chordata; class Actinopteri; order Perciformes; family Cottidae; genus Clinocottus; species Clinocottus analis. The sequence goes on along the minus strand of NW_027176153.1, from coordinate 14,630,998 downwards.
AACGCCAACCCGATAGTGCCGTCAGTCAAGCGATTACTTACAATCATGCATTTGTGTCAACATCCAAAATACATCAGATTTCATCAGTGAAAATGTGACACTGGATTGATGCTGCAGGAGTAGATATTTATCCCTGTCCTTTTACTATTTCAACTAGAGAACAAACACGGTTTCGAAGAGGAAGAGGAGGAGAAGGTAGTAGAAGGACAGAATATGCTTTGTACATAGTGTCTGTTCTGAGATCAGTGTGGTAGTTGACTCTCATTTAAAACATTCCTCTCAGCTCCTCGAGCAGTTTGTCTTACACTAACATGTTGAGTCTGATTATTTTAGTTCAGCCGTCACATTCTTGTGATTCCGAAGACAAAACATAACTTGGTGAAATGAAAGGAAGCAGTGAGAATTGTTTGACGTTGCGACGCTCTAACCTTGACGCCAGTACATAATTGATGAAGCTGCTAGCACACAGCTTGCAGGGCAGACGATGAATAGTCGACCACATGACTCCCGTCACCATCATGACAGCGCTGGGTGAAATCTCTAAAGAAGTACTTATTATTCAGCAGCACCACCGGTTACCATTTATTATTTTCGATTTGTGTTCTTGAATTGAAACTCATCTAACTCTCATTGGATTGACATTTCTTTTTTAATTATTAACATCGTTTTTTTCTATTATGCTTTTGATCACTCCACATAGAAGTTTTGTAAGAAATGCAACGGGGCATTTATTTCTTAAGTTGTATCCAGCTATATTGGGGTTTAACCTTACTTTGCACATTAACACATATCTATAGCAAGACGAGGGCTGATCACACATGTTTGGGTCATGATTATTTATGATTATCAACAACACTGATAAGAGCCCATATCAAGGCGACACTGGAAGTCATATTAAAGGGATGACATACACACAAAGGTTATATTTCTGATATTGTTTATGAAAATATTTGCGCTGTGCTTCGTGCTACAGATGCTACATTGGACTCCTGCTAAATTATACCTCTGTTTCTTAAAATGCTAGACATGTGACGAGCACAGATGGGCATTCAGAAAGTGCTGGCCAACCAACCAGTAGTATGCCCACTCTATCATATGAGAGGAACATTAGGGCTGAAGGTTTTGAAACAGAGGTAGCCAATGCCTGTTACAGATATTAGTGCAATTATTGAGCACATATAAAGACATGAAAAATATGCCTCAGAAGTCGGAATGAGTGAATATTGTGGCGCGTCACTGCCCTTGGGTCAGCCAACCTGCTGGTCAGAGAAACTGAAACTTGCTGAATTGTTTCTGAGAAAATATTTTGTCTGTCACGAGAAAAAAAAATAATAATAATAATGAAAAGCTATCTATGCACTGATCAAGGCTCTCAGTGCAACGTACCTCACTTCCACCTCAGTGTATTGTGTGAGATGCGTATCAATATGAAGACATGTCAGAGCAAACATTTTCACGTCACTGACTAATTTGCAGAGGTATATTATTTGGGATTGTGTATTTATTGTTTGCAATGTACATATTAGTTTGCAGCTCTTTGCACATATTAATAAAACGTTCAACTAACTGATCAAATAAAGTCTGTGCGGTTTAGTTGTTCTACTCAGAGTGAACCAAATGATGGTGTGGCAGCCTCTCCCAGTCTGAACTGGGAGAGCGTTGAATGTACTATGAAGATGTGTGTTTTTCCATCGTTTAATAAAAAAAGGAGAAAATGTAACCCACTGCATCTTTTTCAGGGCAGGTGAGTTACATTAGTTCCTCTTTATTAGAAAGTGGTTTGAGTGAAAGTCTGCTTTTGATTTGAAGAATATTTACTCACTACTCATGCTAGCCAGCCACTAACAAAATTAGGGTGGTTTTTAACTCATTCATTTTTTTTCTAATATCAGGGAATATAATATGAAGTAGCTAGTGACATCTGAAATGACAGTATACTATTGTTGTACCGGTGTCTTTCTTCACCTCAACGCTTTGATTTTCTTTCCGTTGATGCCTTTAAAAACAAAACTAGCCATGATAGTTTCCATCTTCCCCTCTGACAATTAATATCAGTTCACTGCGTTCCCTTTGGATTTGTCCACCAAACGAAAAAAAGACAAACCACAACATTAACACTGTACATTATTTGTCAGACTGGTTTCATTTTCATACTTATTTTGTAAATATCTGTGTTGTATGGAGCTTGAATTAAAATGTAAATATGTTTACTGTATTTGTAATAATTATAATCCATTCGCTGTATAGCATAGATGTGTCATGCAGATATCCTAATTCTGTGTATGGTAATCTTGCACCATTGAACTGTTTAGTGAATGAGGCAAAAATAAAAGTGCAAACTGTGCATTAGCAAAACAAGGTCAGCCTGTCTGTCGACTCCTTTGTGCAGTTTAACTCCCATCATCTTGTGTGTTTTACGTCCTAAGACTTCCTGATACCTGTGTGCTGCCCAGGCACGTCTCTACCAGGAAAACAAGAAACCGATTAGATGTTGGAAATGAGTCCTTGATTCTCATGCATGTAAAGACGTTCTGACATTAATATGGTTTAGTACAGTCATTTTCCTGTGATCTGCCACAGACTTCCATGAGGAGAGGAAGAAATGAGGCATGGTGGAAGGTTGAGCTGTATTAAATCACATTCAGCATGGACAGCAGACTGGCACTCCCGTATAAATCAAGATTATAACTAGGAAAGATAAATGAATGAATGAATGAAATGAATGAATGAATGAAAAGTACTTTATCAATCTCTAAGGAGAAATTTTTTGTCGTACTAGCAGCATCCCAATGCCGTAAACTAAGTTAAACACACAGATGATAAAATAAAATAAATAATAACAGGAACAGCGGGTAACAGATGTATGCATAAGTAAGAAATAAGTATAAACATATATATACACATACATGCAAGCAAGCGGAATGGATACATATATATATATATACATACACCCGCACACATATACATACACACATACATACATATCTACATATGCATATATACACACATACATACATATACACATACACATACATATACATATATACAAACATATACATATACATACATACATACATACATACACATACCTACACATACACACCCACCCGTGGCCCACGCACATACATGTACACATATATACATACATATCTATATACATACACACACATACACACATACATACATACACATACATACATATGCATGCATGCATGCATGCATACATACATACATACATACATACACACATGTACACATACATATACACATACACATGTGCAAAACATACACAACAAGCAAAACACAGCAGTGTATTCGGAGGATAAATTAGTGTATTCAGTGTATTCAGTGTATTCAGAGGTTTGATTTAAATTAAATGTAAACTGAAATGTGCAAAAAGTGCAAAATGCAAAATATATGTATGCAGCATACATAACATATATACATCAGTATATCTATATACATGTACAGTGTACAGTGTGACTTAGTCCACGGATCTGGACTCAAGGGATTTATTGTATAGCCTTATGGCCGAGGGTAGGAATGCCTTCCTGTAGCGGTCCTTGTGGCAGCGGAGCGTGATGATAAATGACATGACATTGGGCCTTTTTGCATTTCATGACTCATGTTAGGGCCGATCTCATAATCTATTCTTAATTACAACATTGTGCACTTATTTATGTCTGTTATACCGAATAACTTAATACTTCCTTTCTATGGAAATGGAAGTGGTTTAAAAAACTCATAATTTACAGACTTGCTTTGTAATTAACTCATACATTTGTAATGTTTAAATAAATAAAAAACAGTTAAATGTTTAATTTAGTACTGAAAATGTCAGTGGTGAAAGAATCCTTAACTTGGCAGAAAGCACCAATACAACAGTGTATTCATATTACACAAGTTAAATATTAAAAGCAAAATGTATTTCAATTGTCAGTTCTGCTGAAATCTGTCTAAGTGATTATGTTTATCATTATTGGATTGTGAATAATAATGTGTATAAGTAGCATTCTACCGTGAGGGGTTGTGAAACAATTCATGGGAGAGGAAAGAGTTCTGCTGCACATTTTCATAGTCATTTTCTTTTTACTAATATATATATATATACTAATACATTTTATTTGTATTGCACTTCATAATTTAGCAATCTCAAAGTGCTACAGAGCAGAATAAAACAAGAACATTTTTAAGATATATTTAAAAGCAGAGCCTATAAAAGATATTTTAGCAGTATGCTTTCTTAAAAAGGTGAGTTTTCTCCATATATAATATTTTCTTTTTATCATGAAATATTAGTCAAATTTACTTCAGATTTTTTTTGCCATGAAATATCTCCTTTGTGGCATTGCTTACAACCAAGTCATAGACATCTTCAATGTGACAAGAGGCTTCAAGTTAACACAGGTTTTATCCTGAGCAATACATGGTATTTTACACAGTATACATCTAAAAACTAAAATATTAATAGCGAGTATGCTTTTTTCCTCTTAAAGTACAACTACTTAAAATGCTTACTTTAGCAGACGTTAAGTATTTAAAAGAAAGCTGTCTTGTGTATATTTACTCAGTACATAAGATTTGTCATGAAATTAAACAGGGGGGAGGGGTACTATGACGTAATGTTATAGACGGCTGAAAGGGCCAATAGGAGAACGGATACATCTGCTCACGCTTCTGGACCAATGAGAACGAGGGAACGACATCGCTTCAGTTTACTGGCCGTCGTCTGATTGGTCAATCCATGGGCCACTCTTTGTGGGAGTACGTGAGCCTCTCCTCGCTCCGTTCACGTTGAGGAAAGAACAAGGAAGTAAAAAACGAGCGAGGAGGAAATATCCCGTGAAGCGAAGCCCGTCAGTCATTTGAACACTGTCACTTTTCCAAATACCTTATCCGCTTCGCACCATGGCTAAGTAAGTTCTCCAGTTAGTTTGTACTTATTCAAAGAGTCGTTAACGTGGGTAGGAAGCTGTGTATACGTGTAATTAAATGATTGTAACGTCAGACTTTGTAACCTTTAGTCGTTTCATTTGTTCAGAGCAATCTTCTGGATGTGTTAGTGTGCATTAAACTCGTTCGCTAACCATCTTCAAGTGTTAACTAAAAGCGTATGTCAAATGTAGAGTATGGAGTGAAGATACATCACAAATAAGATATAACATAATATGTTGTGTGATTGTAGACAGTTTGAATATGACCTTGTGTTGATGCTCAATCCCAGTAACTGTGATGTGTCCTCTTGTCCTCGCAGGGCAGACATTGCACTCATTGGTTTGGCTGTCATGGGCCAAAACCTCATCATGAACATGAATGACCACGGCTTTGTGGTAAGATGATCGCTTCAATCCCAAGACTTCTGGCAATAAAACTTGTTCCACTCTTCTTTTTTTTATTGTCCCCTTGTTTTTTTCACCCAGTAATCACCAAACCTCTCCAACAGGTCTGTGCTTACAACCGAACCGTGTCCAAGGTGCACGACTTCCTGAAGAATGAGGCGAAGGGCTCCAAGGTGATTGGAGCCGAGTCCCTGGAGGACATGGTGTCCAAGCTGAAGAAGCCCAGAAGGATCGTCCTGCTGGTCAAGGCTGGACAGGCGGTGGACGACTTTGTCGACAAACTGGTTAGTAGTTCATTGTGAACTGTGCTCCAATCACTTGTGGAAAATTGAGTCCTTCCTAGTGACATTAGTTGGCTTTGTGCTGCATTTGTTCTTCTTCAGGTGCCTCTACTTGAAGCCGGGGATATCATCATTGACGGGGGCAACTCTGAATACAGAGACACAACAGTAAGTCGTGGAGAGAAAAAAACTCTTTGGCAGTAAATCTTCATTTTTGTTTGTCGAAATTCTCACGATATTTGTGTTTCTGATGTACAGCGGCGGTGCAAGAGTCTGAAAGAGAAGGGCTTGCTGTTCGTCGGCAGCGGAGTCAGTGGTGGAGAGGAAGGAGCTCGTTATGGACCCTCACTCATGCCGGGAGGACATAAAGAGGCCTGGTGAGTCCTCACAAACTGCTCACACTTTCAGATGCATGCTAGATGTTGGATGTAGGGCACATGAATGTTAAAATACACAGTGACACCTGAGAAAGCTGGAGACATGTGGGACTTGTGCTGAAACAGTGAATATCTCTGAGAAGATTCAATCCTCCATTTTAATAAGTTAATCAATTAAAACGCTTGCTGCTGTTTTATTTTCCAAGGCCACACATTAAAGAAATCTTCCAGAGCATCGCTGCCAAGGTCGGAACAGGAGAACCGTGTTGTGACTGGGTGAGTTCTGTTCAATGTGAACGTTTACTATACCTATCGTCGTGTCAAGTCGTCTCACACAACTCTGATTGGCTTGCTTGTGCAGGTCGGAGATGAGGGTGCAGGTCATTTTGTGAAAATGGTCCATAATGGCATCGAGTATGGCGACATGCAGCTGATTTGTGAGGCCTACCACCTCATGAAGGATGTTCTGAGTATGGACCATGATGAGATGGCACAGGTGAACTTTAAGATTTTTCTCTTCATTCGTATTATTTTGTGGCATGCGAGTTCTATATCACCAAATGAAAAACAAAAAAAAGTGTGGCTGACTTTTTCATCACACTGTGGTTGAATCACTCAGGCTTTCGAAAGCTGGAACAAGACCGAGTTGGACTCCTTCCTGATTGAGATCACGGCGAACATCTTTAAATACAAAGACTCTGATGGGAAACATCTGTTGCCCAAGATCCGCGACAGTGCTGGACAGAAAGGCACAGGGAAGTGGACGGCCATCTCAGCCCTGGAATACGGCACACCCGTAACTCTGATTGGTAAGAGAAAGAAAGGAGATTGTAGACGAGGAAGTATCGGGTTTCCTTCTCTTATCTTTCAATGCTGCCTTCTTTCAGTAAACTCTGTTTGCCATGATGACTTGACAAACTACATTACGTCACATGTGTTAAGATTTTAACACCAATTCAACAAATTGAATGGCAGTAGGCCAAATGATCAGAGTTTTTTGAGCTAATGTTTAGCTTTACTGACACACTGCGTGGACAGTGAGCTTCTTCCAGAGAACTTGATCGATATGTGGCTGCCACTAAGAAGATTGGCAGCTTTTCTAGTGGCCTGCTCATCTCTGGTGACATAAGGAGGCTTTGTGATACTTTGCAGCTTTGGTCTTTGCTCTGACTGTAGGGCAGTCGTAAACAGCCGTGTACGAAATAAAGGTCAGGGAGTTTAATGATCCAGTACAAAACATGTCTTTATATCAGCTCAAGCCCTTCCAAACAAACATTGTTTGTGAATGGAACTTATCAGAAACCTTTAGTAAAAGTTCAATCACGCAGATATTTTTAAACAGAAATTTACCCCTCACTAAACCCCTGCAACCATAGTAGCAACCATTTGTTTCCTCAATCCCTGTCAGTACCGTAGATCCTGTTATGATGGAGAGAGATAGACGAGCCCAGCTCTCACACAATGAAACCTTTTGTAAAGCCTCTGAGTGCAGCGGTCTGACAAGCCGCGACAGTGTGCATGGACGGCTCCCTGACCCCGACAGGGAAAACATTCCTCACCAGGATAGTTCCCTCACTCAACACATTTTCTCTCCATCTGTCTCTGCCTGTCGGTTGCATCATTGTCGTTTTTTGGCAAGTCATGCTTACCCAACAGTTGCTTCCTCCTCTCTGGAAACTGTGGTAATGTAATTGACATTTTACTGTGGCAACTGGCTCTCCTTTTTCTTTTCTTTTCTCGTGAATCTTTAATGCTGAGTCATGCTGATCCTTGGGTATTGTTTGTATGTTAGCATGGTGTTCCTGCAGCACAGCTGTGGCGATGGCCTCGGCTGGCATAACCTATGTAATCACGTGTTCTAAAGGGTTTCAGAAAATCCAAATGACTGTTTACCGAGCTCTGTTTTCAAGTGAGACTCCATTAACATGACATGTGCGGACTGCAGAGAGCTTACCTTGTTGTCCCTTTCTCTGCCTCTGTCGCCTTTACTCTCCCACCATCCCTCCCTCCCCTGTCTCTTTCCATGTCTGTGTTTCAGGAGAGGCTGTCTTTGCCAGATGCCTGTCCTCTCTAAAGGATGAGAGGGTTGAGGCCAGCCGCAGCCTTTCAGGGCCACAGGGGGTCAAATTCAGCGGTGACAAGGCTGCCTTCCTGGAGGACATCAGAAAGGTAGAACACACAGTGTAGTGTACTTGCCAGTTTTTAAGGTACACCTTGCTAAAAACAAAAAATATATCCTGCCGTCATGACGGTTATAACGTCGAGGTATTTTCTTGGTACAGTTTTCGAGAGAATGTAAGTTTTATCTATGAATGTAAAATGTACTTTATTACATTTGCATTTGCCCAATATTCACTACAGATTGTGTAAAAATATGAGCTTTATATTCTCTCTCCTCTCTCAAGGCTCTCTACGCCTCCAAGATCATTTCCTACGCGCAGGGCTTCATGCTGCTGCGGCAGGCAGCCAAAGAGTTCGACTGGTCCCTCAACTACGGCGCCATCGCTCTGATGTGGAGAGGAGGCTGCATCATCCGAAGGTACATTTAGGCTCAAACCACAAGTTTTGCCTCACTGCAACCTCGTGCAACTTGTATGTCAACAGGTGTCTTTCACACTGATGGTGAAAACTGTGGTTTGGTCGCGTAAGAGAGAGAAACTCAAATGGAGAAGTTGTTTTTTAGATTCAATTCACTTTGTAAAATTTTGCAAAAATACTTTTGATTATTTATTTATTGTAAAGTAATAGGGATAACTCTTTACTAAGTCTTGAGTTGTTTAATGCTGGAGTGAGATATCTAAATGAGAGTAAAATATGACACTTCCTGTAAAATCAAAAAGTGAACAAAGGAGGAAATAATGGTTGCGACACCGGTTTGTTTTGTGTAATCTTGCAAAGACGTTGCGTGAACCCAAATCAAATATAACGGTCAGTGTGACTTGCAGTGTTTAACCTGGCGATACATTGATAAAAAAAAATACATAGTGTGGTTATGTAATGACATGTTCCTTTACTGTGGGCAAAGTCTTTTCCTCTTTCTGTTACTATTGTTGGCTAACGCTGCTCCTTCCCGTCCTCACCAGTGTCTTCTTGGGTGAAATCAAAGAGGCCTTCGACAGAGACGCTGAGCTGCAGAACTTGTTGCTGGACACGTTCTTCAGTAATGCTGTGCAGGACTGCCAGGTATGAGGAGGAAGGAGAAAGTTTTTTCCTCTTTTGCAGAGAAGAGCGTGAACAGCACCACTTATTAGCTTCATCGTCAGTTTTTTGGAAGGTAGTTTTCAAACTAGGGAGTCTGCTGATTTCTTTTTTTTTACATTGTATTGTTATGGAGATGACACAATGGATGTATTCATAGTTTATACATCATTCAAACTGTGTATGAAATGACAATTTGCATCCGACTCGAGGGAACATAAACAAACCCAAATGGAGAAACGCACATGAGGCAGCATGATTATTAACAAGCAGCAATATGTTTTTTTTCTACACTTCATGATCACATTTTCCATCTTCTCCTCCAAAAGTAAATGCTCATAGCGAGTCTGCACAAATACACCTGCACATATTGTCACACTGGGTTTGATCATTCTTGACTATTGTAGAAACTTGGCAGATATATAAACGGCTCGTTCTATAATAATGAAAACACAATAGTTTTTATTTTCAGGTGACATCGGTACATATTAATATTATATGCCATCTCTGACAATAGATTTGCCAAAAATGTAAACACTGGCCCTTAAACACCAAATTGTGTTACCTCCATTTAAAAACTACTGTTGTTAACCTGGTTCATGTCTTTGTTTAGGAGTCATGGCGCAGAACAGTCAGCACTGGAGTCCAGCACGGCATCCCAATGCCCTGTTTCACCACAGCTCTGTCCTTCTATGACGGTTACAGACATGAAAAGCTGCCAGCCAACCTCCTCCAGGTAAGACAACGGTTGATGCTGCAGAGCCCACTGAGCAGATGGCGAGGAAGCACATCGGATTAAAGAGATCACGTGAAGCTGTTGGCGTTGGGATCTTAAGGCTTTAAGAGCCCGACAGTTCTTTAGAGAGACTTAAACCTTTTGGAAACTTTATCACCATATAAATATAGTAAGTTTGTCAGTTTGAATCTTGTATTACACAAAAAAATCAAATATTACTGGATGTGAATGTGAGATTTGATGTCTGTCCACGGCTAATATTGCATACTACTGGACCCAACTGTCTAATACTGTTTGTGCTCATTTATGACCTTACACACAAGGACCTGAAACGGTTGCAGTGCTTCACAATGTAACAAAATATATATATATATTTTATTGACTGTTTTATGCTGTCTTTGCCTGCTGACTTCTTACGAGGAGGTGCAAGTGATCAACAACCACCTCGGTAGCGAAGTGCAAGTGTTTCTGGAAATCAGCGAGGCTAAAAACAATATGAAAGAGGAAAGAAAGAAAGAAATTACCCTTCATTAATCCCCGTGAGAAGTTATTCTCTGCATTTTACCCATCCTTAATTAAGGAGCAGTGTGCTGCTCTGTGAGGCGCCCGGGGAGCAACTGGGGGTTTAGTGTCTGGCTCAAGGACACTTCAACATGCAAACTATGGGGAGACTGGGGATCGAACCGGCTACCTCGTGGTTACAGGACGACTCTCCCCATCCATTAAAGTCACAAGATGAATATGTTTTCTTATCTCCGCCAACATCTCGGCTATAAGAAAGCTTGAAGGGGAGTGAGATTCAACTCTCTTTGTTTAGGAGGGGAGAGGCAGACGCAAGCAATTTGAAGGCCGACAGGTTTAGCAATTTAAATGAATCATTGGTGTCTCTGTGTAGGTGTAAAACATTGTTTATGTTGTTGTTTTAGGCCCAGAGGGACTACTTTGGAGCCCACACATATGAATTGCTGTCAAACCCCGGTCAGTTCATCCACACCAACTGGACCGGCCATGGTGGAAATGTCTCCTCTTCCTCCTACAATGCTTGAGGATCAGCTTCACATCACTCAAAAACCCAAAATGGGATGGACGGACCAGAGAGAGAAGAAAACCTGTTACACATTCCATCTTTACAAACGCCCCCCTCCCCCTCCTCCTTCCCCTCCAAGCAATCACCGTAATACAACTTTTTACTCCTCTCAAAAATGTGTTCTCTGAGTTTTAATTACCAAGAAGTGGAATCCTAAATGATTTATGTCATGAATTCTACACTGTGGGGTTTGGTGTGTATCCTTTGGCTAACGTGCTGGCTATCAGGCTAACGTTCACCAGTCATGTCTGGCTCAGGGTTCACGGCATTAACACTGGATTAAGGTGAACCATTGCACTGTGCTGTATTAGGCTAAATAAAGATTCCAATCCCTTTATAAATAGCTCGTCCATACTCTCTGAGTGCCGTAAACAGGACTGAGATGTGTTTGTGTGCAGCACTAAATCAGTCCTGTTCATCGTCATACACGTCTGAAGTGGATATATATATACACACACACACACACACACACACACACACACAGTGAATACATGGTATGATTAAATAAGCTAATCTTTAATTTTTTTTATCAAAAAAAAAAAAAAATCTCCTTGGAGATTAATAAAGTACTTTTCATTCATTCATTCATTAAATTACTTTTTGGGACAATCATAATCATGGGATACTTACATCCATATGTCTGTATGTGTGTGTGTGTGTGTATAGATGTACCCTTATTGTTAATTATTGTGCGTGTGTGTGTGTGTATATTTTTACTGTGTTGTCCTTTCAGTGATTGTCCAGTAGATGGCCCTAAAACATGACCCATGTTTCTTTATAAACAGTGACAGTAATTCAAAAGTAATTAACTGAAAACTAAAGTTGATGCGAAAAAGCAAACCGGTCACCTTCTTGGTCATGAAGGGATAAGAGGGAGGGAGCACAATAACTTAAGGACACAATCATACATAAATACATACACACACATATATACTCATGCAGAATACAATGGTCCTGTTACTGGAGTGAATTGCTTAACTTTTGATTCAAGTAGATAGTAAACTTCAAGGCTGTAGTATTAGATTGCATGAAATAAATAGACAAACAACTCAACAGCACTACAGTCTTAACAAAAACCAAAGGTTCTAAACATCCCAAAGGTAACAATTATTGCACGACTCTTAGCGAAGATCAATTGTACAGGTTGATGTGTCCTCTCGCTTGTATAAAACAGTCCAACTATAGCACACTGAACTGTCTGCTGCACACACTGACAGATTTCTGAGTGAGTCTACATGAGTGCTTTACAACCTGTGGGTCACAGATGACCCTTTGAAAGGGTCGCAAGATGCAACACAGGAACAATTTCAGTTTTGTTCTGCGTCATTTCTTTGAGCTCTTTTCCTCCTCAGGCCTCAAATAAATATTCAGGTTTTGAGCATAAAATCAGTATAGTTAAAATGTCTGTTGACACGTTTAACATGTCCAGGGTCTTCTAAGCCACTCCTGCTTCATTGAGGCCTGACCTCAACACCGGCCAACATGCAGCCGGGGACCCTAAAAAAAACGTGTCCAGTTGATAACAATAATTTAAGACCTGTAGCCTTGACTTCCATTGTAATGAAAAGCTTTGAGAAATACATGTTATCTGTGCTTAAGGCAGAGGTCAACTTGGTACTTGAGCCTTATCAGTTTGCTTATACGCAGGGGAGAGGTACTGATGACGCTATTAACAGCATCACCCACTCCACTGTCAAGCACTTGGAATGCCCAAAAGCATATGCACGGATTTTACTTATTGATTTTAGCTCTGCTTTTAACACACTTTAACCCCATCTGCTCATCTCTAAACTGAGGCAGATGAGTGTTAACCCTTTTTTAATCAAGTGGTATTTTTCTTTTTTAACCAATCGGAGTCAGCAGGTTCGAGTCAATAACACCGTCTCGGAATGCAAATCAAGCAGCGCAGGTGCCCCACAGGGTTGTGTCAGCTCCCCGGTTCGTTTTACACTTCATACTAATGACTGTACAAACAGCCACCCAGGGAACCTCGTTTTTAAATTTTCTGATGATACCGCCATCTTCAGTCCACTGCACAAAGATTCCAGTACCTCAGCCTATTTCTCTGAAATAGATACCTTTGTGCAATGGTGTGATGATACTACCTCACTCTGAATGCTACCAAAAGTAAAGAGTTGGTCTTAGACTCGAGATCAGTGGGTGATCACAGCCCGGTCATTATACACGACTCACCCATTGAGCAGGTCAGCTCTTAAAAATATCTTGGCGTTCACCTCGATGACACTTTCAGTTGGCATATGCATGTTGACAGCTCGTGTTCTCGTCTACAGCAGAGATTGTATTTTTTTTACGTAGACTGAGAGTGTATGGGGTAAACAAAAGCATCAGGTTTTTATTTTACCACGCAGTGCTGGAGAGTTTAATCAGATACGGGATGTCATCCTGGTATGGGAACCTCACCGCAGGATTAAAAGCTAAAATCGCTCGTCTGGTGCACACGGCCATGAAGGTCATTGGGAAAAGCAGCTACCAGACCTTGCAGTCTACTTATGAACAATCTGTTCTCAGGCAAGCCCAGAAAATAGTAGACAATTTTTCGCACATTCTCCACTCAGAGTACGACCTCCTGCCCTCGGGGAGGCGATATAGAGTCCCCTTCTGTAAAGTAAACTGTTTTAGAAACTCATTTGTTCCGACTTCAATTAAAATCCTTAACAATGCTGCTTGAGGCTGAAGTCTATGAAATACTTTTTAATAGTGCTTTTATTATGGTGATCCTTTTAGCATGTATTTTTTATAAGATGTATGTATGTGTTTGTTATGGGAAGTGTGCAACACTGTAATTGTTGTTTGGCTGGGGATGTATTGTGTGTTTTCATGTAACTCATGGCATTCGTGACGCACCGCAGAGCGTCCAAGACACATTTCCCTGAGTGGGACAATAAAGTTCATTGTATTGTATTGTTGCATTTCATATTCTATTTCATCTCTTTACATTTGCTTGTCTCATAGCGGCCTAATCTGCCCCAGATAAAACTACAAATAACTACAGACTGTGTTGCCAGAAGCCCAAACTAAATTTTCAAAAAACTGGAAAATATTAGGTTATAGTAGAGCGTTTATTAAGAAGTATTCCACTAAGCGCTCTACTCCCTGCTGTGTTCTGTGAAGGGGATTCTTCTCAGTTGCAGCGTGAGTTGTAGAAACAAACAGCGATGCTTTCACGTCACAGCAGTGAGCAGCGTTGTGCCTAACAGGAGTGTGTTACAGCTGCTGTTAAGCCAGCTGTTAAACAGCTAACAAAGCCTCACCTCCGTGCACCTGAGCTGCAATAGCTTCTATTTCCTATTGAGATGCTTAAAATACCTTCTCGTTTGACTCTTCTCGTCAGAGCTTTGATCCTGAAGAGAACACAGCACAACAAACACACAAACACAGTACACTTTACTACATACATGCTGGTATTTGTAGTCAAATACCAGAAACAGGCAGTGGGAGGCTGTGGACCAAATTATTGCTCCTCTGTTATTTGTATTCCTCACACTGGTTAAAGAAAACCAAATGTCTGATGTTTGATTAAACCAAAGAACAGAGCATTCTTCAATTGTTCTGCAGCTTTTCTTCAAGAGGCCCGATGACAAACAGCTCAGTGGAGGCTGTGCAGGTGCAGGATGAGGCTGCTGAGTCATCTGCAGACAAAGCAGCAGCAAGGCGACACCAGACGGTGTCACGATGACGCAGGGGGAGGAGGACGAGACAGCAGATGGAGATCAAACATTCTCCACTTAATGGTGTTCGGATATTAAGTCAACCACATAACCACATAACCAGATAGCGAATATCAACATTTTATTTGACTTATTGTGTTGGTAACATGAAACTAAAGATCCTGAAAACTTGTTTCAATATTTTGGTTTTCCTTTATGACATGAATTATACAATATTAAACCAGCAAAAGTTGTATTACATACTTTCTATTAAATTTGTGTTTAGTAGACTATTTCTCTATTATAACGATGCTTCTTGGCAATACATTGTACATTGTCGGAAAGCGTGTTTGATTACCTTTCAAACGGCACTCGGAACGTGCATTTATGGGATGAGCGGCACAGCTCAGTAAGTTTCGTCCATGAAATATTTGACAAATCTTCTCCGCTGACTCTGCTGTTGCTACTGACTCTTGTTTGGTGGATTGATGATTGAAGTCTATCAGTAACAAGGAAGAAACCAGACGTATTGGCAATTTTACAATGACAGCACGCCCAAGCTGATCAACAAGCGTTCAGTTGGGTTGAGGTCAGACTGCTAGAGGCCATTCCAGGCTCTCTACTGCCAGAGTCCCCGCTCTGTGAGCGTTGTCATCTTGGAGGATGGAGCTCAGTCCCAGACTGTGCCGAATCTCATCTAGATATCTCCTATGCACCTTTGGGGTACCGGAAGCTCAAAACAAGTAAATAGCACTCGCAGAATAAACGGTTTGGCATTGGCAGAGAAGATTTGGCACATTTTTCATTGGCGCAACAAATATACTCAGCTGAGCTGCTCATCCCACCAATGCATGTTCCTCACAAATGGGGCACCGTTTGAAAGGGAAACAAACAGGCTTTCCAACGTCATAACATTTATTGACAAGGATTGTTAGAATAGAGAAATAATCCACCAAACACAAATTTCTGAACCTATTGTTTGATACTTTTCTGGCCTTGATGTGAAAATATATAATTACTTTGACTATTCATACATCGGCTCTATAGATATGTATTTAATCACTTATGCCATATAATTATTGTTAGACTATACTATGACATTTTGTATGACTGACAACATACTATAGTACAAGTTTCAGCATATTTTATGCCAAAGCAAAACTTCCACATAAAACATGAAGATGCCACTGAAGGCATGGACAGTGATAAAAATAAGTTTGAGCCCTGTAAGAAAAATACTCATATTAATCTACATTGAGAGACGACAGGTGATTAAAAACTCAAAAACCTGTTTATTTTACACCGCAATACTAAAATATCTCGATACAGAAAGTGAAAATTCCTGCTGGCATGTTCAATCAGTTGTTTAAATCCCTTTTTCAAATCGTAGTGATACATTCCATCCACTTTACAATCAGGATAAAGAAAACAAAAACATGTTGCCATTTTTAAATGTTTTGATCACATCGAAAAGAAACCTACCAGTTAATACTTCCATAAGTTAACAGTGAGTGTTACGAGGACAAAGAATAAAAGCATTCACTGACAGAAATGCATGTTTCAGATTTAAAAAGGCAGACTTTTTCACAAGTTTGGAGGAAAAGAAAAAAAAAGGACTGCTGCCAAACTGTAGGTGACTTTGGTCCTATTTGTAGGTACGAACAAATACCTCAGCCCAATTGAGAATGGTCCGCTCTAAATTTGATTACGGGAAAGTCCGAGGTTTCTTGCTAGTGAAGTGAAGAAGATCCTTTTCAGGATTAAGGCAGACGTGCAGCAATTCCATTGTTGGTTTTGGTTTGTGCCGGCCCACCCAACAATGTCTTCAGCTTCTCCATAACTGACTCCAACCTGGATTCAGACGAAAACCTGGGCTGTCCATGTCCGAGGTCCCTATACATGTGAATTAAAGTGTTGGCATTTCAATTAATGTGAAGTCAAAAATAAGTCACTGTCAAGTGTATTATACCTAGTCAAATTCAGTTTTATTTCAGACTTCCCTTTGAATCACAAAACATAGAAAAAGCATTCGTGACCACTTCAAACAAACTTTCAAATGGGAACTTGTCAAACATTCACCACACCAACCTCAAACTTAAACACACTTTCTATGTTTTCCACACAAACTTCCACCAGCACAAAGTCTCATTTTCACACAGAGAGGGTGGTAACAAGGAGAAAATAAAGCAAACAACCAGACACAGCATTCACATTAAATCAGACAGCAAGAGAAAGCTACGAAAAGGTACAAATACTCATTACGCACTTGACATTTCACTGTTTTTTTAAGAATTAAGGTTGATAGAAAATGACAAAAAGCAGAGACCCTAGGGATCTCGAGATGCAATTAATGTCCTTGTGATGGCCATTTGGGACACACTCGTACTTGCTTCTTCCTCTCACACTCGCACAAAGCCACAGGTTCTTCTCAACTCTCGCAGGCATTTGTCTCTTAAAAAAAAACAAAAAACATTTTGCACAAACAGTCCTTCTCACACTTCTTTCAATTTGCTCTCCCGTTCGCTCACTCACTCGGTCCAACATCAATCCCACTCATTGATCTTGAAAAGCGACAAGAGCAGACAAGAATTCTATATCCTTAAAAAGGTGAGAGGAAAAAAAGACAACACCCACCGTCTAACACAGAATATGCAGAGTGAAGCTGTGTTCTTTGATGGCAAAGCATTTACACATGGGAAGAGGGGAATTGATACTGAGATCTGTCGAACATTGCAGCCAATGAGGCGCTTCCTCCCGGGAAATTGGGAAAGAGTTGGTGAACTGCAGAAGAGATTTTCATGAAGGCGTTTCCAAATGATGTCAAAACAAAAAAATGCAATGAACTGCATACAGATATACAATTATATCAAGCTCATTTTACAAGGGGACAAAGGGGCTCTCAAGATACTCGTGCATGTTTATAAATATTTATCTTGCATGCAGTCATCTCTGTTTTAACATTTAAAAACAAAACGAAATGGTGTGGCAGTTTACACTAACAAACTAAACTTTTCACCCATTCAATGCATGACATAATCAGTCACACGCAAGTATAAAGTTTCTCTTTAACAAAATAAAAAGGCAGTATATTTTTAATAATAGGGAACATAAGATATAAGCAGTTCCCAACTGTATGTATACTTACCAGATTAGCCTAATAGCAACAGAAAAGCACAACTCTAAGCTATCTACACTCCCCAACTAGAAGACTTGGACTCCATAGAGGTACCAAAGCCAGAGCTGAAGCCACCGCTGGAGGCTGTGTTAGCGCCTGCAGCCCAGCCGAGACTAGCCGAGCTGGGGCTGCTGTAACTGGTGCTGGAAGAGCTATAGGTCTGATCTCGGGTTGTGGGGGCTGTGCCTGCCGTTGTGGTCAGACCCTGCTGGTTAGCCAGCATGCCCATCATTCCCCAACTGCTCTGCAGCGCTGCCTGAGCAGCAGCCACCATTGCTGGGTTTAGACCGAGAGCCCCAAAGTTAACCCCACCACTACCGCTGCTCATCCCCCCACGATTACTGCCATAGCCCTGACTGAACCCACCAGCCCCAAACCGCCCTCGATCCATCATTTGCCTACTATTATTGTGTTTGGGCTCAGCATTGGAGATGTGCACGCTGATGCCCTTGATGATCAAGTCCTCTCCACACAGGGCTTGGGCCACCTGAGAAAGAGGCAAGGAGAAAATAATCAGTAGTCATTATTATACCCAAAACTTAAAATCTAACTCTGCCATTTACAGGGAATCTCACCTGGTCATCGGCAAACGTGACAAATGCAAATGCCCGGAAAGGTTTGGGGATGAAGACATCAGTGACTTCGCCATACTGCATGAAGTACTGCCTTAGTTCATCGGTGGTCATGTCCTCTGTGCAGCGGCCAACAAAGATTTTACGGCTCCGCATGGGCTCATCGGGACCCGCCTGAGAGGACAAACAGGCACAGCAATAAATTAAGAAATCTATAGTTTTTTTAAAGTCATACTTCTGACCTATTAAGAATTATTTTTCAAACATTTAATTTGTGACATTTAAATTGCAGGGTCAAGATCCAAGATTGGAAGAATATCGATCAACATGTCAACGGCTCACAGCCATTGGTGCCATCAGAGTTTACCTGAGGGGACCTGGAAGGTGGGTGCTACACTTCTGGGACAACATGTTGGTCAGGGCAGCATTATCAGGTGTAACTGCCGTATGCAAGCAGTGTAGAGCAGGTCACATGCTCATTAAAGCTCTGAGTGTTAAACACAGCTCTTTTAATAGCTTAACCTCACAAGTAAAATATCTAACAGCAGAAATCCAGATGATGATCACCAATATCTTATCAACTGACCCTTGACCCAAAGACAATCTAAATGTATTCATATCACAACTATACTCGCACTAAAATACCTTTGAGTTGGGAAGTTTGCAGTCACACCATCTTCCATCAATCATGTGTCTCTGAGCAATCACTTTGGTTTGTGTCTCATACTCAGTGAACCGAACAAACCCAAAACCTTTGGAGTTGCCAGTCTTCAAGTCCCTCTTGACCTGGAGTGAACAGAGATCATGCGAGCATCATTACACATTGTAAATTAATCAGACTAGTTAGATCTCTGCATTACAGTCTAAGCCTAATAAATAAATAAATGAGATGTCGCTACCTGCACCATGATAACCTCCCCAAAAGTTGTGAAATAATCCTTCAGGTCTTGTTCGGATGTTTTCCACGGCAGCCCCAGGACAATGAGATCTGATGTCTTCTGAAAGCCCCTTTTCACTTTCACTGCGGAGGCAGCATCTATTTCATCCATCTTTCTTTTATTATCTGTGGAGAACAAATAAATAAGAGCCACATCAGGGAAATTAGTTGCGTTTTGTTTCAAGGCCTCAGTTTGCAGACAAAATTATGTGGTGAAACTACAAACCCCCCTGAGCTCTTTACCGTCTGGTTGTAACAGCAACACACAAGATAAAACACATGGCCAAAAGTGAGAACATCTGACTGTAGAGCATCCTACTCCATGTACACCTACAGGCTGCTTTAACAAGCCAGGCTTCTCTGTGGAACCTGGCAGCAGGGATTTACTGTGGGGTCGTTGATCCTTCCAGTTCATCTAAAATATGTGTGAAGGGTTGAGATGCAGTCTAATACAACAAACAATCTCACCTTTAGGGTAATTAACGACATAGACCAAGTTCCCCCAGTCGTTCTCAGGAGCATGCAGGACCCCCTCCACGAGCCGGACTCCCCTCATACACTGGGACTCGGGGTTCCTGTACCGCAGACCGCAAGCCCCTGGAAACTGTGCCGCTACAGACGATAGCAAAATGGTACCGTCATCCTCCGAAGGGATCTCCATGGGCTCCTCGTTTTCATCTTCAGCCACACGAATGTACAGCTCGGACATGGTCTCTAAATGGTGGGTCGCTGGCCCGAGTGGAAGTAGCTGCTGGAGCTAAAGTCAAAAACCGGGATGATGCACACGAGTTTGTAGCGTCGTTGCTGAAGTTAAACGTCGCTTCAGTTACTTGGGTGACGCGACTGAAATACAAGGCTGGTCAAAAAGACAGACAAGACCGTGTGAAAACGCAAACACTCACTCAACTCACTGTAGCATTCGCTAGCTTTCTTCTCCGCTCGCAGCACGCGTAAACACGTTAGTCAGCTAGCTAACAAGCTAGCGTTAGCAAACTCGAGACGGCTAGGAAAATGAATGACCATTCAGTTTCGCGCACTGCTCGTCATCAACAAACACACGAGTCTTGCTCTTGGCTGCGGGTTGTGTAGCTGGAAGTCGTACGCTTACATTAACATCGACTAAAGAATCTTGTGCGTTCAGATTTACGTGCAAAATCGAAAAGACCACATATAATGCAGCAGAACGCGGCTAACCTCTATAACCTCAAGCTAGCTAACAAAATGGCTGCGCACTTTGTAGAGATGACATCAGCCAGTTGGGAGGGCACATTGTTACGTTTTGTGGGGGTGGCGCAAATTAAAATTAGAAACATTAAGTAAATTATTTGACTCCAAGTCACTAGTTGACCCTTAACTTTTTTTTAGAACGGATTGACATGTTTTGTGGTTAACTTTATTGATCTCATCGTGTTCCATAACTCCCAATGGGAAAGATTTAAATTCGTCGTCGTTTACCTTTTAAAGTTGTATATATAGATTCGCCAAGAGTCTAAACAAAAGGTACGCACCATGCGCACTTAGACATTTTATTGAAGAAAAAAGCATTTCGTACCATGCTATCATGCCAAATTATGTTTCAACCGAAGTACATGACTTTAATCCATATTTTAGGGATTTTCTGTGTCCATTATTTACATTAGCAATATTCTGTGCAGCCAAACATTGTTCAAACCCATAGATTCCCAGAGTTTGTAAAATATCAAACATGATGAATTGTACGGAGACGTGTCTAAAATGGTATCAGGCATATAGAATATTTGTATTTGATGAAATGGTACATTTATTAAAAACTACAACATTAGAAATAGTTTGATTTGAAAAAAGTCACTAATATTAAACATCATATAATTTCAAGAAAAAGAAGGAAGGTATAAAAGGCATGAGATTAAATAAAACGGCAAAACGAAATGAAGTTTACAGGCTTTATTCAGAATAGATCATCACGAAAAAGTCGTCAATGATCAAAGTCTTGACACAAAAGAGGGGTTTCAACTGCCTTAAAGGCCCATTTTTCACACATGCTGCAAACAATGATCATTCTTTGGGACTTTTTTTGTCATTTTCCTTTAAAGTGTTAAAGCAAACACATCTGTGTTTATTCCCACTTCCCTTTATGGAGTCACATACCCCAGTGACGTCAGTACACTTACCTACAAATAGGCTAGGCTCAGACTTCCCACATAAGTTTTCCTTAGTGGAAGTGCCATGGATCGGATGAGATTGGGCATCCTACTTAGAACTATGTGAGTAGCATATTGTTGGATGAAAATGCACATGAACTAATTACAATTTTCGAAATCTAAGTTGAATTTTACCTTCTTTTGTCTAGTGTTTTACTATGTTTTATCACGAAGAGTGTGCTTTCTATTCAGAAAACAGAATGGATTCAAACCCCGGCAACAAGATTAACAGGTAAATATGTTTTTGCTGTGACAAAGGGTGATGGGTTTTAATGGGTATTCCACATCTCTGAAAATGTTTTCAATTTCAGAAGGAGATATGGAATGTTTTTCTGAATACATGGAGATGTGGATACACAGTGTGAGGACTGAAGGGTTGAGACTCTGGCTGTCTGGGGCCTTACAGATCCAAGGTAATTATTTCAGACACAATCAATGAAAACAATATTGACATAGACATGAGATATAAGGCCTTTGACTGAAGTTTATCTTTCTGTAAGCCAACCTTGCTTCTCTGGATCAACTAAACCCCCAGCTGTCTGCCTGTGGATTCTCACTGCACAAAGACCCTGACAATAACTTTATTTTTAGAGTCAGTTACACTGGATGTTTTGTCCAGCAACAGGTATGTCCGACACATTCATAAATATCTGATGCGTGTACACAAACTCAGACATTTGACCTTTGCAGAAGAGCCTGGTGGTCATCATTCTCTGGATGCATATTGATTTTTCAGAATGGCTATCATGTCCTGACACTAAATTTGGTGAAGAGGATAAACCGGTTTAGGGGCAGGCCTCATAGTGTCGTGATGAAGTGTCCCGTGGTTTCTGTACTGCCAAGCAGAGAGCAAATCCAGTGTGACCCAGAGTCTATCCAGGTAGCCGATGATTGGAGTTCTTCATATTGTACTTTTCACTGTTTCTATTTTAACCAATTTTGCTTTGATATTCTGATAAGCTTTGTGTGTGTCTGTAGGTGACACGACAAGTTCCCTATGACAACTGGAACAATGAGGTAGTAATTAAAACCAATCCGAGTGAAGACAGCTCTTAAAAATATGATTGCACTCTACATGTAAACACATACTTGTAAATGTGACAAAGGGGATCTGTCTGTGTTTGTGTGTTTGTATTTCTGGTTATGCATTTCAGTTGCATTGGTTGCTGTCTCTGAGCGATCAGCTCATTGTAGCGCTGGAGGATGCTAGCCTGATCCAGATGAACATTGACACCAGCGGACAAGACATTACAGTTCAAGGCAGGAGAAGGGAGGTCTTGAGCCCTGTCAAAGTAAGAGTATGGACACATATTGCCATCTGGTGGCCAATGGCAGCATTACAACTACAATTCACTGCATTACTGTAATTTCTTAAAAACACAGGTACTGCAAAATGAAGGGGAATTCCTTGCCTTGAAGTTGGTCAGTGGTCAGTATGCCTACAGTATGGAAGCTACTTGTCCAAAAGGTGGGTAGCAAGCAGATAATCAGACCTAGAAGTTATTCTTTATTGCCACACCACAACCTGTCACATGTTTGTACAAGTCACTACTCACTAAGTATTTAGATCCTTTACTTAGGTAAATATTACACCACAATATAATTTTTCTTCCCGATACCTGCAAAAAATAAAAATCATACATTCAAACTCCCAATAGTTCAAAGTACAGAGGTATTCACAGGAAAATATACTTAAAGTATACAAAGTAAAGTCTTTCTTTGTGACGTGTTTTTCACACTAGACATTATATACATTTCCAGGTGGTGTTACTTCTAACTATACAGTTGAGTATAAATGCAGTGTTTCCCAAAAAGATGAGGGATGGAAAAAAAGAAAAAAGAAAAGTTCTGTCTCCAAATTTGTATTCACTTTTTGGACTCTTGAAAAGGTGCATTATGGGGCCTGGCCAAGTATTTAAATGTATTTTAATTTGAGGGGTTCAGAGTGGTCCCAACACACTGCTCTTTTATAATTGGTCACAAGCCAGAAAGATTGCGTGTGCTTATCATATAAACTGCATATGAATACATGCAGTAAAAAATATTTACATCTGCATGTATTGAAGTATAAAGCAGCATATCATGAAAATAATCATGTATAAGAACTTAAAAAGGTGTACTTGAGTAAATGTACTTTGATCACTAATCGCACATTTTATGGCCGATGTACATTTCAGTGACTGCATCCACGCCAGAGGAGACTGTGCTGCACATTTTCAAACGGCGTATGGGTTTGACGAAGCGAGGCAGCCGTGACAACGAAGCACTAACCGTCAGTGATGTGTTGGTGAACCAGACAGATCATTTCACTGTGCATGAGACAAGAGAATTTGTGACACTGATTATTACTACAGCCCACATACTCCAGACCAAGGTTAGTGCTGAAACAACAGTGAGAATTGTTATAACCAGAGTTAATCATCGTGCTTTCATTACAGTGTAAAACATCTAAACCAGGTTTTCTTTTAAAGACCTGCGCGAACAGGAAGCAATTCCTGCAGCCATTTTACAGGGTGGATGTTGTGCTCAAGTTCAAAGAGACAAATCACAAAATGCACTGGACCATGGAGAACACACTGCCATGCACAGGTGAGTGTGCGGCTGATGATCACAGTAAAACTAAAGTGGTGATTAATTATCCGATGATATTTTGACCACTCGCCATTGAAAGGCTTTTACTGTGGTCTCACCAGGCATTTACTTTTGTTTGTTGCTCAGTCAATTAGTCATTTAATTCCAAGTCACACATTTCATACACATTAAAGTGAGATAGAAGTTAAAGCAGCAGTGAATGGCGGAAAACAAATCCAGAGTTAAAGATTACCTCAAGACATGTTTTAAGACATTTGAAAAACAACTCTGATTTGAGTAATCATTTGAGTCTGGTAGAGTTTTCCCACAGAGAAAAAATCTCTGTGGAAAAAACTTGCTACAAATGTCCATCCACCCCCTAACCTCATTAAAGAAAAATCAATGAAATATTGTTCGTTATATGTCTCCTGCTTATCTAACATGTCAATGTTCAGTATGTGCACTAGAGGCTTCAAAACCTCCACATCACGTTTGTGTAAGTTGATAATTGGATCTTGATTGGCTTCCAAACTAGTGGGGATGGCTCGTATACATGTTAAATAAGATGAAGTGAACACGCAAACTTTCCCTCTTTCAACAAATTAACGTGAAAACAGCCCTCTTGTGTCAAACTCAGAACATACATCATTCTGCAACTCAAACATCCAGGAAAAGTAACAGTAAGCGAAACAATTATTTGAGTGACGGGAGAGATCACAACAAGTCAAGTTAGAGGAATAATAATAATACAGGGATGTATTAGTTTATAGAGTTACTTCCGGAAGCTGAGAGAGACTCTATACGTGTTGTTACTGAGAATGTTTGTAAAATTGTGCAAATTATCCTGACTCCTTAATCTTCAGATACAAATTCTATAATAAATATTGCTTCTGGATATTAGTTCACCGTTACTAAAATGATGCAATCCTTCCTCCACAGCCGGGCCTGCTGGTGCACACATCACATCCTCTCCCGTTCCAAACACCCCGGCCCTGTCAACACTCAACTTTAAACACGTGAGATTAACGACAGACCGGCCGCTGGACCACCTGAACGAGAGAGCTCCATCCGAAGAGATGCCTGCAACTAAATCACCTCATACAGAGATGGACTTTAATTTCTACACTGATGAGAGTCAGAGTGGAGATGTGTCCTCTGGTTTACACAGAGACAACGTTGCTTCCATTAATGCCACAGAAATAAGCGTTTTAGATTTTCTAAATGCCACTATAAGTCATACTTCAGCCACAGCATCAGAAACATCAGTTGTGACAACGGCTCAACTGGAACACGAGTACCAACAACTTAACACAACCAGTGAGACGAAAGAGGAGCCTGGAGTGGATTTGGGGCGACTAGAAACCTGACAGAAATAGTATTATCCAGGGTACCGGTTCTGGAGGCAAGCTACTTTTTCCAGCATGTATCGTTTTAGGTGTCAGCTCAGCAAACTTCTGCATAATTCATGTTACGACAATAGAGACAGACTCACGATGTCAAATTCAAACACCATGTTACCCATCACTAAAAACTTCATATGGTTTATTAAGTAAAATGTCTTTAGTTTTGTGTTTTCTAAGTCGCTCACTCGATTTAAAATACAGTTCCACTGTAGTGACAACACGTGCCCGAAGGCCTTTTGATTCACTTCTTGTTTTTTTAATTGTCACCGGTGCCACGTGCTGCACGTCTGTTTGCAGTCTTGAAAGGTGATGCTGTGGTCAGTCGGCACGGGGAAGGTTGATTATACAAGCAAAAAAAAAGCCCGACCTCTGCCAGCCGCTGCCTGAGGGTGGACATTATCCAGACGCAGACAAGGCAGGCGTTAAATAAACATGTCTCTATCCGAGCAGCACAACAAGCTGACGAAGAGAAGACCCTGCCATTGTTACAGCTGATGCCACCTTTTAGTGCAGTGCTAGAGAAGCTCACAAAAAATATTTTCAACACAGAATATCTGGTTGTCAGTGATGACTCAAATACTTTTAGATGGTTTGTGTGTTAATCAAAATTGTCTTTTCTTTTTCAAAGTAAGTAAATAAATTGCACTCTAAACATTCATTCTCGTGTTGATTTATCGTTTTTTGCTGCAGTATACTTTACCAACAGAAGATGGCACTGTTGCATATGTTTTTAGAAAGGTCTCTGGCTGGAGATACTTGCTTCCAGATACTCATTTTGAAATTGACCAGTTTTCCACATCAACTTAGAAATTTCCTTTTGAAGTTGCTTTGTGTCCGCATTGAGAGCCGAGGCATGAATTACCTCCAAGAAATTAAAATGTAATAGAAAGGGAAGTTTACTTTAATCTGTGTCTCATCTTTTACCAATAATGTTTATTAATTGCTTTAACATGACAACCTGAAATGCATTCCACACAAAATCACAGGAACAAACCAGATTATTTTGACTTAAAGGACGTGAAGATGTTTCTCTTTTGCATCCACCCTTTTTTCCCTTTTATCATTGTGACCTCCTGGTATGCACCAACGCGTCTGTAAATGATAACAGTGCAGTGTTAGGCAGTTACATGCATCATATACAATGGTCTGTGGGGCAGAAAATCTAAACTTCCTTGTGCCTTTGGTCCCCATCTGCTCAGTGAACTTATGAGCAGGAAATGGAATGAGTGGTGCAAAAAGCCCGCCAACATCCCCCCCAGTTCTTTCATGTGGCCTCTCTCGGTCATTACCCTATCTGTACCGACTGTTAGCTGTCTTTACAAAGTTAAAACTCCCTTTCATGTTTAGCCGTTTCTTTTTTGTTTTAATTTCAGTCAGAACATATGGTTTGCACATCTGGGAGATGCTAAGCATGGTGGCACCCAACCTCCACACACACTGCTTCTGTGAAGTGATCCATATATGGTCTTCATTGTTATTGCTCATAATCACTCATCATTATTATAAACAAGCCTGGCCTTGATTGGCTGCTTTGAGTTCGCTGTCTAAATAATGTGAGCTTCCAGCGTTTCAAACAAACACCAGACATTTGGGGAAAGTGAACACTTTTGGTGATTTTATTTAGAGCTGTGAAACATCATGAAGGCATCTTTCTTCACTCTATCCTGCAACCGAATTTGCTATCTCTGATTAATCCTAACATGACCATTTGTGGGTGTCATCTGTTTTTGAAACTAGGAACACTGCATTCATAGTACATTCTCAAGTGACCTACGTGCTTCGCCTGATTGGATCTTTATGAACGCTCTGCAGAAACCCTCGATGAGAATGCAAAAACTAAATATTTCTCGTAAAACCTCAGTGTTGTCAGACCAAAGTCGTCCAAAAACAAGATTGGGTGACAAACTGTGCAGCTTGTACCATGTGACCACAAACAAGCAATCAGATCAGATCAGGAAATCTGATAAGTGCATCTCATCGCAGCTCATTTGAGAATAACCGCATTTGATCCTACATAATAGAAAGAGAGTGTCATTAACTGACTGGTAATTTAATGACACCAAAATTAAGTTAAAATTACTATTGTTGACAACTTTGGGTCATTAAATGCCACTTCAGCATCCTCTGCTCTCAAACTACCAGCTCTCAGTGGCACGTTTTGGCAAGGCAGACGGGGTTTCGTGCCACTGGAGAGATGCGGGAAGCATGAGGGGGAGGAAGGCTATGTGTGGCTGTGAGTGGTTTGCTGGGCCTCTTCATCTCGATCGGAGGGTAATTACAGAATCATGGGTGAACCACGCATGTAACCACGGTTACGTTGCACAGTAGCAGATGTGCTCTTGACATTATCCAGCGCCAGAGCTAAAGGTAAATAAAAACAGATGCAGCTGGTTGCTACGGACCTTCGCCAAACTTGCGTATACCCCTAATTGTTCCCATGTGGGCCTGCTGTGCTGGAGTAATAAAAGGGGCGGGTATGCCCTGTTTAAGATATGCCCATGTTTCTCAACGGGAGAAATTTATGAATGGGACAACGGGCCTCTGATGGTGGTTGTGGCGGTATGTGTTTATATGTGTGTTTATGTGTGTGACTGGCATTCAATGGAGGGGAACTATCGTCATTAAAAGTGCAGTTTCCTTCATTGATATTCCTTCATATCGTTTCTTTTTTCCTCTGAGGACAGAACAGGGCTCCAGTCATCGAGGACTTCCACAAGCATGCCAACGTGCTCAAAGGCCGACCGGTCCTGACGCTTTCTTCGTCAAACCATGCCTGGAAGTGTGTGCGTGACACGGCACGATGTCTGCTGCAGGCCAGATGAAATATTGAGGAAGAGGCTCGATTTCAGTGATATCCTGTCTTTGCTCGACATCTGATTAGTGTTCGCAGCCGGCACAGGGGCAAAGATCTGCTGCGGTGTGTGTATGTGTGTGTGTGTGTGTGTGTGTGTGTGTGTGTGTGTGTGTGTGTGTGCAGTAATGACACACAGGTTACACAAAAAGGAAGCCTTAGGTTTGACATGAAATTCCCTATTTTATTTTGAGAGTTCAATAAACAGTTTCTTGCATCTTTTGTGTTGCTTCCCTTTAGCTGTAGATTGTCCTCTTTTTGACGACATGCACATACACACAAAAACACACACACACACACACACACACACACACACACACACACACACACACACATTTTACACTATGAAGCTCGCTGGCAGCAGTGCGTGCCTCCTCTCTTTCTCTCTTTCTTTCTCTCTCTTTCTCTCTCTCTCTCTCTCTCTCTCTCTCTCTCTCTCTCTCTCTCTCTCTCTTTCTCTCTCTCTCTCTCTCTCTCTCTCTCTCTCTCTCTCTCTCTCTCTCTCTCTGTCTCTCTCTCTCTCTCCCTCTCTCTTTCTCCCTCTCTCTCTCATTAACCGCAACTGTCAGATCCTCCAGATGAGGAGCAATTAAACCAGATAATAAACACTCGCCATCAATTCCTGTTTGTTGATGTTGTTGTTGTTGTTGATGTCGACGAGCTGGGGGCTCCTCTCCTGCCACCTTAGTGCTAACTAGTACTTGAGTAACGCACGAGAGCAGCGAGGGTAGAGTCCTTCACAACACTGAAAAGGCCTCTCTACCTGCTGCATGTACGGCAGCGCCGGGCTGATAATAAAAAAGTCACAGTGAATGTTAACAATTGGATCCTAATCAGACACAGCTCACAGAGGCTGCTCTTTTATCCCCGGGCTTCACAGAAAAGGCAAACAAAGCGCTGCAAACTGTCAAGATAAAACACTACTTGGGATTGGTCGTGTGTTACGGCTTCTTAAAGGGCAGTAATCTCGCCGCGCGCTGCTTCCTGAGACGACGTGCCGTAAAGACCCCTGTGTTTGCTCTTCTGTTGGAGTGATAAGGCCGCCCCTCATCACGCCTGGCTTCTGACGAGGCTCGTCTTCCCTGACGATGAGGCGAAGGGGCCGTGTCGGGGCGACGGAGCGGACAGCCATTGAGGGTTCGTTTACACTAGATGAATGAGTGCCAAATGAAAGTCGAACCTGAATCTTCTCTGATAGTTAGAGAAGTGTTTGTGATGTAAACAGATAAAAAAAAAATTATTGAGATTATGGCAGAACCAGAGATATCATCTTTTTTGGTCTCGTCAAGATGCTAATCCTTAATTTGCAAAACCTTTGCGAGACGGCTGAAGTTAGGCGTTCGGTCAGGCGGTCTCTCTCCTCTACTCACCGTCGAGGCCCAGACGTCTTCTTTAAATTCAATGCATTCTTCTTCCTTGTGGCACGGACAATACCCAGAATTCAACTCAATTACCAGCAGAGATGAAGGTGCGTTATGCAAATCACGGCTAATGTAGCTTCTAGCTGCTCACCTTAAGCAAAGATGAGGAGCTGGCTTCAAAGGTGGAAAGTATAACTTTGGTTTTACTCCATAACTCCAGACAGTTTTCATTTAAAAAGTTATAGTCTTCAGCTCAGACTGAGGCTGACTCCACTGACACTACTTGAGGACATTTATTACATTTTATTCAGCTCCCTACGGACCCACAAACGGCTTTATTCCACTTTTTCACAAATGCAGTAGGACCTTCCAAAACTAGTAAACAGGGTTTTGTGTAAAATTCCCTTTAATGTTCACTTGTTTAACAAAAGAAAGTTAATGACCTGGATTTGTTCAAATGAGATGAACTGTATTTGACCCTTAAGAGTAACGCAAATGCTTGTTTACTCTTGATTGTTCAACTTGTAAAAAAAAAAAAGGCTTGGGATGGTTTTCCACTTAAATTTGAAGGCCGGACAAAGCATTCTTAGGACTTTAAAGACAATACCCTTTCTTTCAAAGGCTATAAAAACATGTATACAGCTGTACGAGGAGTTTACTGATCCAAAGGCAAAATATGGTGTCAGATATTCCTATTTCCAATCAGGATGGCGCGGCCTGGAAAGTAGTGTACAAGATGAATCTGTTGCCTGTTGAAAAAAAAATGAAAAAACTGATCCGATTTCCCTTTCTCCATGGAACAGTTGATGTGGCCTCTTGTTTTGAAACTATATTTCCCTCAAAAACACTCTGAAAACTAAACAAAATTGACAGTGTTGGATTTATTGTCTTCTGCTCTTTTGTCTTCGACTGCCACTGTTTGTGTCTTTGCCATGGAAACGGTAAGGTTATTTATCTTTACATCCCTTTTACAATAACGTCCCTTTCCTGACCAAACAACAGAGGAAATATCAGGTCAAGCCTCTTCCCCCTTCTAATGATCAGGCCCATTCAGCCTCAGTTTTTCAGACGGCTCTCACGTGTGCGCCCACACAGCCGCTATTGATGACAAACTTACAGTTTGTGATTAAGGCTTCCGTCTTGTTCGTGTGTGAATGTTTTTTTTAGACCTCTTGTTGTTAAATGGTAAAGGAAAAGGGAGGAGATAGTTTGCTATTTATACTCTGCCTGTTGGGAAGCTCACAAATGCCTTAAGGCAGAAACACTAGATGGAGACAGAGGAAACTGACTCGCAGGTTGCATTTCAGACATCAGGTCGGTGAATACAGTTCACAGTGTTTGAAGCATTGGAGAAGCACACGCACAAAGAAAGCACATTGTCTTTATGCATTTACAAATCCCCTTTTTTGGGTACATAGTAGTAGTATTCAGAAGAAGCTTGTTTTATGCAGAAATCTGAAAAATGTACTGACTTTGACTTGCTCTGAGAGATGTGCGCTCCCTCTTCACGGGATGAATCTAATAATATACTTTTCTCAGATAAAGTGTTCTCTGTGCAGTCATCTGCAAACATCTTGCAAATCCTTGTGACTTGTGTATACTCCAGTATACTCTAGCTGTCCGGAGCTGTCCGCTGTCTTAGCATGGGAGAGACGAGCAATTACTCCTTTTAAGGAGCTGTTCTCTTGAAAGTTGCCGAGAGTATATGCAGACTGCTTTCCTCGATCCACATAAACAGTGCTGATAATAGAGGAAACTGACAATTTAGATGAGGAGGAATAGGCATAAAAGCATGAGGTGCATGTCACAATTAAATTACTTAATGGGTGGAAGTCTCACGACAGATCACATGAAATTTACATCAAGAGTCACTGTAATAAAGACTTTGTAAAACTTACATTGAAATTCAATTAGAGTGTTGAATGCATAACCAAAGCCGTGAAAAATGAACTCATTGGGGGTCCCTTTTCATTACTGCCCCGAGGCAAAAGAGACCATTAATTTAATACATTCCATGTTTTTTCACATGAGCATTTTTAAGTTAGTGCACATTTCCGTCCTAATGTATCTAATACAAAGAGAGAGCCTGCCAAAGACTGCATTATACAAGCAGCAAAGCACCACACCCACCCCCAGCCCTATCCCCCCTCTTCAGTTGTTACCTTGAGTAGTCAGACCACTTTCAATCAGTCAAGCTTGAAAAACGACCTGGCCCTAAAAAAAACAAAACAAC
The DNA here is from genome assembly GCF_023055335.1 of Clinocottus analis. Lineage (NCBI taxonomy): Eukaryota > Metazoa > Chordata > Actinopteri > Perciformes > Cottidae > Clinocottus > Clinocottus analis. The sequence continues at coordinate 14,599,029 of NW_027176153.1, read as the reverse complement.
AAAAGAAGAAATTATGATATTGTTTTATTGATTCATAGTGCAGTGAATATTCCTGTACTGCAGGTGCCACCCCTGGCACAGAGGCACCCACAATGCCGCTGACTTTGACTGTTAACAGTTAAACGGCAAGTCTTAATTAAGATATTACTGTTTTATCTCAGAACAGTGGATCTGCACCCTTCAGTCAACCACAAAGACAAAACAAAACAGGAACGTCTTCAGATGTCCCACCCTTAAGGGGAGTGCTAATTAAAAGACTATTTCATTAACTGTTCCGGCTTGGTAAATATAAGTTTACAAGGGGTCAATAGACTTTACAACGCATAATGATTTGGAATATAATTACTGTGTAAAGGGAGCCGTGATAATACCGTCAAAATAAAGTAAAGTTGTTTGTCAGGCCAACAATGACCCACCATGTGAGTCTTGGTTAACAGAGGGCAGGTCATGTTAGCTGCTATCAACTTGATGCACCAACAGTTTATCAACCTCCTTTACACCTTTATATGGCACACATGGCTGCCGTTTGGTGAGCGGCTGGGGAGCCACAATAAACCACAGGCTCTAATACTTTAGTTCAGTCTTGTTGCAGACAGGTGAGGTAATTACAAGCTAGTTGATATTATCAAAACATTGCTCTTCTGAAAAAAGAATTAGCGGAACATTTTCAAACACCCTTTAAATATCATTTAATTATCACATTGCAGGAGTGAAAAGAGCTTAACTTTCCAGCGCTTTCATAATTGCTTGTTTTCATGCTGAGAGAGCAAACGTACGCATACACAGATTTTCACATGTGGAAATTAGTTGGAATTGTAAATGCTATATAGTCTTGCTCAATTCATGACTCTTTTTTATTTTTACTCATGTTGTTTTCCCAGTTCTGCACACACAGGCTGATAATTAAATCAGCCCAGAGAACAATGCCTTGTATAGTAAAGAATTCCTTTCATTAGTGGATGCAAAGAGCAAGGCTACATGTGAAAAGTCATAAACACATTTTTATTTTAAGATAAAGATGAGAGTGACACTGAAGCCAGTCTGGCCGTGTGCAAGTGAACAGGGTGTGGGGGGGGACATGTATTATTCATTGAAAAACTATGAATGTTAGTGCTTCTTTTCCTTGTTTCAGCACGCATTTTTCCATTTGTCTTGTGATGCTAAATTTTTAACGTTTTCCCCACATCGCATTGATGTTGCATATAATTAGTGACTTTGCCGCAAAATCACTTCTGACACCACTGTGTTCGTGAATTAGAATACTTCAGATAGGAGAAATTCAGCTGGGAGAATGGGGCCGGGAAAAGTATGAGAGTAGTCTAAATATTATATGCACTGTCCCGGAAAAGTGACAAAATCATTTGAATTAACAGAAAAGATGAGAAAGCTAATTGAAAACTCTTGGTTTATTTATATACGTTTAGAAAGCTCATCATGTTTTCAAGAGCAGGATGTGCCCTCCACAAACACGACACTGTATACTGCGCAGAAAAAGAGCAGGAAACGCTGAAGTGCATATTTGATTTATTTATTTTCACCCAGACGGATACTCAGAGCTTTATACAGATTTTGCCATTTGGAGGTTGAAATAATGGATGGGGCGCTCATCCATTTTTAATTCCTCCATGTTGTGTGAGGGGTAAACATGCTGTTTGAGATGTCTTTTCTCTGCTGAACTGTGTTTTCTCATTATGAGACCGTGGACAGGGAGTGAAAACTAGTCACGAAAGTGCTCAAAGTGTATCCCAACAAGTCATTGAGGGTGCCTTTCCAATGTTGCACGTTTTCCAAAAGCCACTAATTTCTGAGGAGCAAAAAAAACCAAACAGCTTCCATAAGGTTCTCTTTGTCTGATTATGCTGTATATGTATGCGTGCAGATTCAATAATGGTTGTGATTTTCCATTAATTAATTTGTAGTGATCTAAGGACAGAGTTCGCTGTTGACACGCCAGCCACCCATGGGAAGTTATTCTGCGAGTAATACAGTACAACAGCTCTCAGTTTGGACCCAGACACCAGCCCACAGATCCGCTGATAATTTGGAATCATTTTTAATAAGTCGTAATTACACAGAGGGTCTGATTGTGCTCTGCAGCCCTTGAAAATGAAATATGTTACATTGGGGCTTGATGGTAAAGGATATTGCTTGCCGTTCATACATAATTGAGCGATCTTGAATGTCAAACCAGTGGGAGAAAATGCAACAGAAGCAACAGTACACCTCACCACAAAACTACACAGCATCCTCTCCGCTCGGAGCCAGCCAGCAGAGGGGAACATGTGTTATGTGGTGTACCAAAGTGCCCGAAGGAGGTGTACATTGACAGGTTTTATATTCACCAATGCTTTCCCAAACTGCTGCTCTTTAAGTAACTACTGCTTTTTTTCTCCACCATGCAGCTTCCTTTTCGGGATCAAATCATGTGTTTCGTCGTTAATCAACTATTAAATTAGCAGAAAAAGAGCATTTTTTTCCCATTTAAATGAAAAGGGAAAGGTAGATGATAAGAGATGTAAATGTCTGTGGCCTTTTTCTCCTGGTGTCTTTCTCTCTGATGGAGGGCGGAGGTCTGGCAGCAGGAACTTGTCTGCAAGCAGATAACCTGACTTTGTTCGTAAATGAAATACACGAGAGCTTTAGGACGGAAGCTTTTTATTTCCTCCTCCTCTTTATAGATAAATGACTTGCTGTCTCCTGAGCAAAGAGCCATCTTTATATTTTTGACGTTTTCGTGTCTAATGTGTTGTATATTGCATACTGCCCGTCTTTATGCTCTGCCTTTTTGCATTTTCTTTTAAGGCTCAAATGCAGTTATTGATGCCCTGCCTCTTGTACATTATGCATTATTTGTTAGTAAGTACCATTTTTGCATATTGACGGTAATAAGAAAATGCATGTATGGAAATTCTAATATAAATTGACTTATATGTATAGGCTTAGACTGTGCTCAGTAAGCTATTCTGCAAATAATATATAGTTCTCCCTGCTGCTAATCCTGAGGAGCAGTCTTAAAGACTGCCGGCTCCAAAGAGACAAAAAAACAACCTGGGCCTTTAGCTTTTAAAGACTTTTATCTTATATTACAGGAATGACAAACTGTGCCTCTTTCTAAGGCTTTTATGCTTTGTTTCAAGAGGGGAAGAGAGATGCATGAGGAGACGAAGGGCGATATTGATAAGGATGGAAGGTGCAGAGGAGTGTACTCCAGTGTAATGCAGCTTTATGATGCCCTTTTTCATTTAGCATGAATGGTTTTTATGATTCCATTTCTTGGGCGAACAGGGATGAAAGAGGACCGAGGGGTTGAAACCGACAGAGGACACATCGAAGCCATTGAAAAACACTTTGCCGTCTTCATCGCCAACACAATGAAACCCTTTCACTCAAAATGTCTCAACTAACCTCAATCATTGAATGTCTGAAATAGATATTTAAGCCAAAGTGTGAATGAACTTGCCTGTAAACTGAACGTGTTTCCCTTTAAACAGCTATAAAAAGTATTCTCGCCTCATTAACAATTTTCCCATTTTGGTTACATAGTTAATAACTTTTTATCAGATTTAATTTGTCTCGAATCTCTGGATTGTAGCAACATCTCTGTTTGTCTCAGCATCGGATTTAACACACAGAGCTCTTATTATTCACACTCGTTAACACCATTTTCCATCTGAGGAGCATTTCTTCCTGTCAGCTGATTCACTCCATTTTAATGGCTCCAAACATTTTAAGGTATAATGCAGACTTACTATAATATATGTTTACAAAACCATCTAATGTAATCATTATCTGACAACTCCGGTAATGCCAAAAAAAATATAGCTGCAATCTCTGTAGGTCAGCTTTTTGTCAAGGAAGTCTTGTGGATCTGAAGAGGTTTGAGGGGCCGTCTGATGGCAAGTTAAAGTGGCGAAAATACTCTAAACGTACCGTACACTTAAGTGTTATTAAGTTATTTAGGTGAGCCTTTGAGGTGTTTAGCTCATACAACTCCACTTCAAAAAAATCCAAACTAATCATTAAAGTACAGCAGTTGTGTAAATGTAGTGAGCAACTTTCCACCATTGTTGATTCCTAAGAAAAAGTCATTGAAATATGTATTTGTTCCATACGTCCAGAAGAAAGGGTACATTTCCTCCATCTGTCTCATGCTCACTCAGATAACTTGCAGTCCAAAGTTTTCTTTTCCTCAGATCTGCAGAGTCTGTTGGAGTTTCCTCTTCCTCTACACATGTTTGCTCTGTAGTTGAGATACGTTAAAAAAACAGGACGTGCAGTTTTTACGGTACACCCCTAGCAGTTCATGTTTTTGATACTTTAGTTTTTTTTAAAGTATTTTAATAGGGGATTGTCTCTTATATTCAACAATATGTGTTGTTTCTCTCAGTAAAGGTTGGTGACACTTGAAACAAACTTGTAATAGTATATCACATGGATACATGATGAGACATGGATACTAACATCCTTATCCCCGCCATGCGCTGACGTTGAGGTAAAACATGAACCAGCTGACATGTTTCTAAAAAAGGGAAATGAGAACATTATGGATGTACTTTGCATCTGATAAATCTTTTAACTCTGGATGTGAGCGGACCTGGACGTTGAAACAGAGACCTGAAAAGGTTTGTAAAACATATTAGAGGAATGCTTTGGATGGACGACTTCCTTTATCCTTACTTACTCATCTCCGCTCTGCGATCCAGATACCGATACTAACGTTTAAAGCGTCCACTTCCAAGGAACAGGGCATCATTTTCCCGTCTCTCAATAAGGTTTCGTGGTTTTATCCTTTGTGTCTACGGCACATAAAGGCTTTATAAGGGTGCTTACAGACAGACTCGAGCAGAATCAGGCTTTTTGAATCTGTTTAAATGATTTTAAAGGCGGGGCAGAAGGCTATGATTCTCTGATTTATTGCTTCCCCCCTCTTAGTACAGATTGATGTTTTGCTTTTCCATGCCTTCCTGCTTTTATGGCATCATCTTGTGTCCAGAGATGTGGCTCCTCCAATAAAGAGCCTTTTAACTTTGCTCACATTTCTATAAAAAGCAAAAGAATGAGAAAGTGTTCTAAAAACATATGAAAATTAATTATAGTTTTACAGTAGTCCCACACATGTGCACAAAGCATTTGTGATATGAATGAAAAACTTTGCAGTTCCCGAGCTCTCAGTGACACACCACAATATAAAAACAAAAGACATTGATATTTTATTACTGCCAATATATTTATAATTCTCCTTGAGGCTTCCAGCAAGGGACAACCAATCACATGTTATTTTATGCTGCTGTATTAAGACTCATGCAACAAGAAAATCCTCTGAACCACACTGTCCTCATGTCATAAGTGTCACATTGGGCTGTTGTCTAAACAAAGACATGGCCTGGAAACCAGAGGGAGTTAGGGGGACAGGTTAGGCACGACGAGAGACATCCATTTTAATTAAATGTTACACAATCCAACTCCCAGGCCTTAATACAAGTGGGCTTACAGCAAAGATCTCATTTAGGACAAACAAGATGACTGCATCTTTCTCTAACTATCACCCACAGCGGAGGAGCGCCCTGTGATACAGGGCTGTAAAATGACTGATGTTTGTAAAAAGCGACATTTCTGCCTAGTAAGCACTTCTACAGGGACGCTCCTGAGTTTTTATGTGCGGGTTCATAAACTCCCAGACTAATGCACCCTGACACACTGTTTTGATATCATTACAGCATTATGCTCATCCTTTTTTGAGTGAAAAAACGCAAGTACTTAGAATGTCGAAATTCATAAATAAATTTATGTCAAACTGCACTTAATATTGATTTTGTTAGTGTACAGATTCAATAATAAGGTACCGAGTGCATGAATATTTAAATATAATCTTCATTTCTGCATCTCCTAATGGCCTTTTCTCCTCTACACTCAATTTAAACACAATTTGGAAACTATAATGTATTGAAAATGACTGGAATTCAGCAATAAATCATAGCTGAGATACTGTGGGCTTTTTATAAGATAGTCCAATATTGGTCTCCAGGGGGATTCGCCCAATTAGATTTCAGTTTTTTAAACTTAGCGATTATCATTTCAACTATCGTTTCACCAGAAAGTGTTGTCTCTCCTTTTTGTAATATCAATGCAGAAGCGGAGGAAAGCCTAAATGGACTGCAGGCTAACCAAAGACGTCAAAGGTCAAATTACAGGCAGTGGAGTACATCCTCAGCACACCACAGAGCATGCAAATGTGTTCCCACAACGTTACTTTGTTTTCACCGTTTGCTGGAAACTCAGCAACCTGCATAAAGTCAGTTATTGTTAACAGCTAATGGATAAAAGTAAAGGAAGAAGAGTGATGCGTCGTTCAAGGCAGCAGTCCAAGCTAGCGTAAATGAATGAACAAAACCCTCTAATAGGCATGTGGAGCCACAGCGTGCGATCCATATGATGGCTATCAATAATTCATTCTTGGCTTTGGCCTTTTGGGAGACATTAAGGTAATATGAAGAGCATTCAGGCCAAATGGTTTGCAAATCCTTTTTAAGCAGCATACATGGTATCATTTACCTGATTTCTGCACAAGTAGCAACATTAGAGTGAGTCTGTTTTAGATAAGCACAATCAAAGACACTTATGTTTCATTTTATTTGACAGCTTAGCAGCAGGACGGCAATATCAAAACAATTCCATTCTGCTCATATTGTTCACTTTTTTTACTGGTATAATGCGATGAAATATAACGGTCATTGAACAGGAGAGAAAAGAGAGAAAAACATCAAAAGTATTTGCAGCAGCACACAGAAAAAAAAATTAAAAAGGATTTTTCAGAAAAATGTATTTATAACCCTACGAGCCTGGGACTAAATGTAACTCATGTGGTCTTCACACTCTGCCATATTGACAGCTGTTAATAGTTTGTTGTTGGAACTTCTTCAGTGAGCATCATCCCCCCGACCCATGTGGTTCTTGTCCCTAAATCACACTTTGTTGTCTTCGCTTGCCCCCCAAAAAACCACCGCTTCAGCATTAATAATTGGCTTTGCAGAGACATTTTTATTTGTCCCACTGTTTTTGGAGGCCATATGGAGGCGATTTGCTTGGCAGAAACAGGCTTCCATTCACACACAAACACAAACAATCGGTCAACTGAACTCAAAGCTAACTGAGGATTAACCGACTTTAATCTTCAGCTGGGAGGAAGGGTTTTTCTAAACATGGTTTTCAACACAGAAGGTCTCTGTGACACAGGAGCAGGACTCCACCTTGTTTTTCCTGCATGCGAACAGACACATTCTAGCAGTCGGACTCCTCAGCTCAGTGATTAGTCCACACACACCATATTATGTAAAGGTGGCCCGGCAGTGGCGGCTAATGGCCTCCATGTCTCTATAAGTTATGGATGTAGCCTTTTGTGCTGCAGGGTCGCCCATAAAGCCCCCCTCTTTTTAATTCACAGTCACCCATGGTCAGGCTAAATGGCTGACAGTGGAATTGGAGACCCACTTGTATTCCAGTACACACACATTTTGTTCAAAAAATGGCTATTAACATTGACAAAAGAACGAAAGCTGCTTCTTCTGCAGTGTTTCTACAACTTGAAATATCTGACTGTACGTCTCCATCTGAGAGAAGAAAAGAGAGCATTTCTTAAAAATAAAAGAGAGCATTTCTTAAAAATGTATTTCAGAATACATAACAAAGAGCACATTTAAAGTTACAACTGATGATGTACTACACGCTTGTAATAAAACTGACAATTGAAATACTTTTGTCAACAGTCACTACCACTATTTGAGATTGTTTTGGATGCGTTAACCCATTAAAATGAAAGACTATGTTCAACTTTATGAGTGCTTGTATAAATTAAAGGCAGACTGAAAAGATATCTTCAGAAAATACTCAAAGAGTTTGTGCTAGTTGGGGAAAACTGAGACATTTTTAAAGTTTTCCACACAAAAACATGCTAATAGAGTAATTATCTGGGCAACATAAATGTGCCACGCAATGTGGTAGTACATGTACACCTGGCAACCGTGGCTAGTAATATCTCTAATTCAAGTTTCATAACATAAAAGCCATAAAAGCTTGGCTTGGCAGCCTTTCATGTTAATTGTGTCTGTGACTGAAACAAAGCTTGTTTTTTGTAGCCTTACACTGATTACCAAATGTTGCAGAATCCTGATCTGTGCATTTCTGAGCAGCACTTAATTTTTTTTTCCCTTGAGTAGATTATTAAAAATTGATCATTCTTTGTAATAGCTTCGTTTCTGTCGGTTTTCATATTTTAATCCTGTTTTAAGGAAAACACAATGCATTAATCAAATATGACAGAACATACTCTTAATGTAATCATGCAGGGGAATATGAATTGCAAATGCTTCACCACCAACCCTCTTTCTCCACCCCAAATGTACTCCCGTTAATGTTACAAAATAAAATAATCATGACCATTTTAAATAGAAATCAACTACACGGAATGCAACGGAACATTTTTTTCCAATTGGGTTTGTGTGAAATGTTGAAACGCAGCGGCTTTACATCAAAAGCCAGCAGTGTAATGTGGTGAACAAGCGCCGGTGCCTTGGGACGGCGACTCAAGACAAATGCGAGACGACGCACGCTTCGCCAGGCCCCATTTCCTCACTGATCGAGATGGAACACAAGTTTTCTGTGTCAAGAACAAAGATTCTTCTCAGCTGATATGATTTGTGATTAATGGTACATCATCACTTCCTTCTCCGTCCTCGTGGACTAGATTGTCAGGTTGAGCCCTGGAGTGCACTGCAGAGCTTACACGACTCTCCACTCATTGTGAAAGTTTAAGAAATGTAAGATTAAGACATTAAAAAAAGAGAGAATGAAAAGCCTTCAGCAACTGCAAAAACAACTGGTGCCTTTGAGACCCTGAGAGCTGGAAATTAGTGCACTGATGACATCCTGCAATTAATGTACTACATTATAAACGAGCAGGCGCCACTATAGATCGCATTTATGGACAAAAATATCTCATCAGCGTTTAGAAGTTTTCCTTAAAGAGAGTGGGACAGAGCATTCCAGAGACATTCGCTTGAAATGGAGAGGCACCTTTCAAAACAAGTCAATATTCAGCACAGAAGAAAGAGGTCCTAATTAGATTCATTTGCCTCTTGGATCAATGTTTTCCTAGGGATGTGAGTTATAAAGTCAGAGTGGAGCATAAATAATCAAAAACAAATAAAGATGCGTGTTTGGAGAAATATGGCCGATAGTGCTCATAAAATCTAACCCTGCATGCAAAAGCAAAATGAATATTTAAAGATGGGAAGGAAGGAAAATAGCTCAGGAGGAGAAAAAAAAAGTCAGTTTCTAAAAAGGTCTGCCCTTGGCCAGCAGAGTGGAGGAATCCTTTAGAGGGTACCTTGGCCATACTTAGTGAAAAGTAGATAATTTGTTAATGTCACGCACTTGTTGGAAATGGCAGATAAATGGATTTCAGCCATTATTTTCCAGCCTAAGTGAAGTGAAGGAGGAAACGTTGCGGAGAGGACAAACCCAGTTATGACTGATAAGTGTCTAAAAGCTAATGAAGGCTGGCTAGGCCAAGGTCAATGGCTGCTAGTGAGATGCTATGTGCTGCTCCGTTGTCCTGCCGCTTAAATATAGAGGAAATATACATTGAGCTTTTAACACCTTGAAACATAGGAGAGACTGGTATATGAAATATGGGCATGTAATGGCTTTTTAATGACGGCCTCCCAGCCCACTATTCTGGCCTGAGATTGGAAATCGGAGGTGAACCTTGATATCACTACGCTAAGTGCTTGTAATGCACCGTAACTTCTGGCCATCCTGTTGAGTGAGACAGTTCAGGCCAGGAGATGAATGCCCCTGTACTGGACAGGGCCTCTGCTGGCAGGAGGACACTGCACTCCCCGTGATCCCAGCCAGAGTTACTCTGTAGTTCATAATGACCGACCAGTAAGCACTGATTTGTTGATTTTCAGGTCAAAGGATGTCCGGACTTCCCGATAAAACTGGGCTAAATATGATTAAAATGTTATCTTTTTATGCGTCTTGGGTCTCAAACGTGTTGTCAGATTCTGCCTCACATTGGAAATACACATCACACAATGGTGATATGGAACCTGTAAAGAAGTTTGTCCACTATTAAATATAATTAGACTAGAGTTTACCGTTGATGTCTGGATGACTTTTGAGCAGCAAATCATCAAATCCATTCTTACTGGGGCAAGAAACTCATTAAGGGGAATACTGACATTTGACAATGTTTGGCTCTGATTTAGGGATCCACTCCAACATCTGGTCAAATAATTTATTCCTTCTCCGTCATTATAAAAACATTGATGATCCATAAATCTGCAAATATGTTCTGTTACAAAGGTTTATGTACTGGTGTTCTATTGCACTTATAATTTATTTCCTCAGTTAGTTAGTGAGGGACTTTAATTTGCAGAAAGTGCAAAATTGTCTTTGGATTCACCACACTGTATTAAAAACAACACAATAAATGAAGACAGATGTTGAAAGGTATTATCAATAAATAACAGGATTTAAAAGACATAAAAAACTAATTGATAATAAATCAATAATCATCCACAATGTGGATCACGTTGACTGCCTACACTACTTGTGATGTTACAAAATCATACATGCATGTCTCAAACTTCAGCATGAATACAGGGATACATCCGTCTGTACAGTGAACGATGGTGCAACGTTAAAAAGGTTGTGCAGTACTGTCACAGAAACGCCAGGAGGCGGAGAAAGAGTGGAGGTTGCTTTAAATGCTACAGTTTGGGTATACGCTGACCCTTGGCTGGACTCTCAGTTTTGACTCCAATAATCCAATCAGATGGGTGAATAATTACAAAATAATAACACCAGTGCAACATCCTCTTGGCTCCATCCAGTAGAGTGGCTTCCCTTCCGCCACTTGTGTGCTTAATGTCCTCTAAAGACCCATATTACACCCCAATTAGATGGCACTCTTGTTTCCTTACATCAAGGGCTTGACTCTACTGGCTTGTCACCCTCGCTTGGCCTAATCAATTTCATTACTCCAGTTACAGCCCCAGTCCCGGGAAAGCGGTGCCCTTAAACTTCAGCTCCTGCTTCAATCGATCAATAGCCCGCGTCCCTGCCAAGGTTCCATTTAAAGTTCATTTATTTCAAGCCATCATATAAAACAAGACAGAGCATCGATGCAGCTCCACTTTGTTTTATTCGACTGAGGATTTCCACCATGACACTCAAATCTACTCCGGTTCACTCCCAAAGCGGTAACAGGAACCAGGTAGGATCACAATACAACCAAGCTTTTGTACTTCCTGTTGTCCAACCATGTGCCGCGAGTCACACCTTCACTTCTGCTTCACGTACTGGTAAACAGACAAAAGATGATTTATTTCCCTTAAACACGCATTAATGGGTTTCTTCTGTTTATGCTAAACACGCCATGTCGTGCATGTTCAAAAGCATGTTCCTCTCCCGTTGGAACAAAAACAATTTAAAGCGACTTTTTGCCTCAGGATTCAAACGCTGAGCAACATGAACAAACTTTTAAAGTGTAAGTGAGTTTCTGTGAATAATCACACATGTACAATTTCACCTTCCGCACAGTTCCTTCTTCACAGTTTTCCGTGGATCCCGCAAGTGTAACATCCTATATTATCACCAGTTAATTAATTTCAATGATTAATGAAATATAGCCAGGTCTGTCTCCTCTATTACATATTTTATTTGTGAAGTCTATAGAGATGCCAAGCTTTGGTGCGCAATTATATACAGAATTAAGATCCTTAAATATTCATAGGGGTTATATAGAAGATGATCATGATTGTGAAAGCCTGCATCTTCAGCCCTTCATTAACTACACAACTTCATTATCATTCACAGCTTGACAAATCAGTGGCATGGTTTTGGAAATCTAATGAAGATAATTTGCTTTGGATATTGTGAATGAGGTCCCAATTTACATGAAAGTGGCCCCCAACATTGATTGAAGTGGTGTGTTTTACTTATTTTGCTGCTTGGATTGTGTGCTACTGTATTTAACAGTTTACTTAGAACACAAAGATTAGTATTACCGACCGAGTATTTGTTTGGTCCAGAAATGTACTTTGAACTTCAAATGAACCATTTCAAACAAACAAATTAGGATCTGGAGTTGCATGACAGGTGTCAGGAAAAAAACAGAGTGACTCCTCAGAGTTTGTTGATTTGTGCTGCTGGTGAGTCAAAGCTGACGGGTCAAAACGGCAACAGAGCCAGACTCCTCAGACGTCCAGTCACCGCTGCATGAGAGTGAGTTCACAACCTGTCAGAGGACATCATCAGCCAGCGTTTTTTTCTCCTTAACCTGATAGTCACAGCTGCCAGAAACATCTATTCTCACGACATTTATGAATTAATATTTGCACAATATATGTTTATGTAAGTGGACAAAACTGTATAAATGCTTCAATTGTCAAAGTTGTATAGACACAGCCCGCAATTTAAACTTGGGCTCCTTTGGATCCCTGAATTCAATGCCCAAACCTTTACTTAATTTGCAATTTTAGGAAAAAAAAGAAACATATACCTTCCTAAAACATTTAATCATTCATGTCTAAGGAGCATCTGCAACATCAAGGGCTTTACTTTGGTTTCTTGAAGATCAAACTCAGTTTTTCCCTTTGCTTGAAAGTGCTTATTTCGTGCACATTTTACCTCCATCTTCATATAAAAAGTTATTAAATAAGTATCAAATTAAAGGGCAGAGATGACCTCAGACTCCATGGGATTTTAATAACAACTCACTCAGTTTTAAGAGCGATGTTTCATGTTGACCTGCGCGGCATTGACTGAGTTACACTGTGGTCTTCCAGAGCGCCACTTTGATGGAGCAGGCTTGATTCAGTAGCACATTTGGGTTAACACCCCCCCTCCCACCCGCCCCCCAAAAAAGCCTCTTTTGGTACAAGGAGCATGTCAGCTTTGCCACACATAGCCTGCTGCAGAAGGGCTTGGCAGGGAGAGGCCCATCTCTGGGAGTGATTTCTTCCAAAGCTGGCCCAAATGAAAGCATCTTGTTTTAATCAGGGATTCTGGCTGCGATAGCTGCAGTGGGAGCTGTGAGGACTTGGCAGTCGGTTGCAATGCAGACTGTGGCACTCGTACAAAATACACAAATATTTCCACAGTAATTATGTGTCAAGTTAAACAAGCAATTGAGGGCTCGGGCTGAATGTGTTGGGAGGGAGTACTGAGCAAAAGAGCTCGGTGTGTTACTTGGATGCAGGGGATTGAGTGAGACCCCCAACAAGACAAATTAGGCCATCAGACTTTGATAGGCTTAAGGATTTCTTCTTTTTTTTTTTGCTCAACAGACCGCATTGTAATTTTGAATACTCAGTGGATTGAGTAATATCATGTGGTTTTGCCATATCTCGTTCCAGTGGAAGAAGGCGCTCTGAGTTCACAAGATAGAGTTCAAAGGCTGGGTGGATGGCCAAAGGGACTAAGTAATTGTGAGATCAGTGACTTGTGCTTTTTTGTGGTTCTTGGTTTATATAGGCACATTTGTAAATCCACATTGGCACCAGTACTTGAAAATGAAACATGATCCCTTCGACTAAAGCTGCAGAAAAGGGTGGAATGATTTTACAACTGATGTGTTTTCTTTCTCAGAACAACACAAGAAGAAAGCTCAAACGTGCAAACTGATATTTCCAGTAAAGAATTTCACATTTTGGATGTTTAACCGAAAGTCTACGGGCTTATAGTTTTGCTGAGCAGAAAATGAAATACATGAATGGAATGGAATGGAATAGAATAAATACATAAAAAATGTTATTAACAAATTCCTTGGTCTGCATTAAAAAACTGCTCACTATTTCCTTTCACCAGGGCTATGTTTATCAAATTAAAGACATATTTGAGAAGTCCTGCAAACTAACAAACCAACAGGACCGTTGGGGGATGTGTCTATGTCCGCCATCTATTCCACACTGTACATGCAGTTGTCTTTGTCGACTTTCAACAGACCAGATTTGAGCCCATGAAGGGGAAAATAAATCAGAAAGTCAGCTAAAGAGTCGTCTCACCTGACTGAGAGAGTCTTTCGCAGTCACTCTGTCGCACTAATGTCCCTGTGACCTTCCGACATGAAGGAACTCTCCACACATTGAGTATCACAGCACCTGATTTCAAGCGGGCTGATCTCAACAGGAAACCAAACACTTGCCATTCAGCAAAAATAAAATCCCTCTCTTTACTGACTCGTCCCAGTGCCATTCAAAAGACACTCACCAGGTATCAGGACGTTTAAAATGTCTTACAAGAGGTCAACGAATCAGTATTACACATCTTATCATTATTGGCCATTTTAATTCATCTGTAAAAATACAAGTGATTAAAATCTCTCAGGGCTAAAATTATGTCTTCAAATCGCCAAAAGAATAATAATAACAAAAATATCTTCACTTTGACGGGGGGAAAAAAAGCAAATTCTCAAATTTAAGAACCTAGATGTATATTTGCAATTCATGTTAATGCATTATTGATTGATTATAAAAATGAACTGTTAAATAACTCACATGTTATATTTAAGTAAAATAGTTACATCCAAAACAGTTGAAATACATAAGAACTATAGGATCTATAAGTAAGGAAGTCAACAAAAGTAAACTAACTCGTTGTGATGAAGGATCCCAAGTGTTAAATGATAGTCCTACCACATGCACTAAAGCGACGTATGCGTTACTGTAGCTAATCAATGAGGGGAAATCTGAATCAGAGAAAATAAAAACTGGAGCTTGTATCTCGAAGTTGTGGAAAATACTCGAGTGAAGCGACTCAAAAACATACTTCATTACAGCACCCAACTCTGTAGCCGGCATGCAGTTCTTTTTGTTCAACACAATTCAACCAGACATTCCCTATAATAAGTATTTGTAAAGATTGTCTGCAAACAACAAAAACTCAGCATCTCAAGCCTCGCTGCTCTGCACGTCTGAGCTCCTCCACTGAGCTTCGAACAGCAGCATGGCTATGACACTCTCATTACACCCAATCCAATATAAGCCCCCTCGTTTCTCTCCTTACTGTATGGAACCAGCACGCAGAAGTGACACCACCGCTCTAAAAAAATATGCTCATTAGCAAAACCAGCTAACAGTAGATCTCCCCATGTCTATTAGTGTTACATTTACCTCTGGCGTGACAGTGATTCATCACAAATATTAGCTTTGACTGGAATCCTGTCTCTGTACACTTCTGCTGCTGCTGTGACAACCATTAAATCACCTGCCACGGTGCAGCCGCTTCACTGATGCCTGGCTGACCCGTCTGGCCCCAACAGTACATACATGTTTGCTTTATTTCACACGCGGTTCAGGGCCAGGCGAGCCTTCTTTGTGAGTGTTGTGAAATTAAATTCTTTAGCATTTCCCCTGAAATTCCACACAAGCAGACCGAAAATGAAAATGACAAGCGAGCGTGGAGATAGATGGGGAGACGGGGGAGAGCCCACTAGAGAATGCTTACAATCATCACATATCACACAGCGACGTGTGCCACTGTTCTCTGGTTTGAAACTTGTCAATTCCTGGGGTGTTTTATTTTCTTTGCACCTAAAAAAAAAAAGGGACTGTTTCAGTTTTAGTCTCTTTTTTTGTGTTGCTTTCATGACCCGGAGTGGGAATTGAGGGATAAAGTAAACAGTCGGGCTCAGATTCCATTTCTTATTTAAATGCTCACATTGTCTGCGCCAAAAACCATGATTTCCCTCCTCTCTTGTTTCCACACAAAGCCCACCTTCCCAGGTGCCCGCTACAGATGGCGATAAAAGGTATTTGCTTTTTGAAGGCGTTGTCCTGGGTTTTTGTGTAAATCCATTATTTAGGATTTCCTCGGTCGGATGTTTATTGTTATGAATTTTGAGAAAACTTCCTGGTTCCTGGAGGTGTGAAGCATGAGGGAAAGGCCCCGAGATATTTCACCTGAGCAACTGTGCAAATTCAAAAGTTTTAATGAAAAGTGAGACAAGAAAGACAACAGTTTATTTGCAGTAGACTTGTCGTTCTCGTATCATCCGCACCAAACGGTGCTTAATGAGCTGATTAATCACTTTCAACCAAAAAAGAGGAAATATCTGGTAAAAACATCTGGGGTAGTTGGGACATTTCCAGATTTGTTGGACATAGTGGCACGTTGCTGACACACATAGCAATTTGTCCTAGTGGCTTATTTGGCAAAGGTAATAACCATGCAGTTTGAATTCAGAGTAGGACCCTTTTTCACATCATCTGTCTTCCATATTTCCTCTTTATCTTCCCTGTAAAGTTGCCAATAAAACAGGAATGCACCCTAAATGTCTTTAAAAACGATTTTTTGTTAAGAGGCAGACACAGACAGAGTAGCCAAGTGGGGCCAATAAGAGCTTATTTAGTGAGCGAGGCCCCAAACCAAAGTCTGAATTTAACACCCATTAAGCAGTGACTGTTAGAAAAATGTTTCCTTTAACCAGAGTTCACTGGCTGCCACCTTTCTTTAAGAGATGACACCTGGTTTTTCACATTAAATATAATTAAGTATTTACAGAATACTTAATGGCAAATTCGAGTTCACCAAACCAGAATGATTTGAGTGGCTCAAAGTTAACTTCTGTGACAATTCAAAGGACTTGCGCAAAAAAAGACTTATATAGCCTCCTCATTCTGTCTGCACCTCATTCATCCCACTGCAACGTGTCGTGCCCTGCCTTTTGCTTTCAAACTAACTGCATTATGCTGTGGCCTCGCACTATTCTTTTCGTCTTGAATTGAGACTGATAACAAGAGAAGAAGTTGGTCAGGTGTTGGGTGAACACGCAGAGGGCTCTGGTACTGAGATGCGCCAGTGGGAGGCGCTTTAGCCGTGTTGGATTCAAAGTGCCGGTGTGCAGGATCGTGGCGAGACTTTCTCCTCCAAAAACTTTTTATGACATGCACTTCTTGATTTTGCAGCTTACATCTTAACAAAAATACGACACATTTAAAGCTGCGATGAAAAAGTAGCCTCTCCGTTTATGTATCATACATAGAGGGAAATAAAAAGGACAATTTCACAAAACACTTTGCGATACATGTAGTCTTGTTTGCGTGGCGCAGAGGACATGATGGATGAGCACACAAACTATAAATACGTGTTCTTGCCTTCTTTTTAGGAGAGCAATTGCCTCCATGTGCATGCACGTTTTACTCTACAGGGATCAGACTTTAACGTGACAGATAAAAAAAAAAAAAAAAAGCCGCTGCGGGTCCATTGTTCAAAAGGTAAATAGTTTGAACAAAAACACATGGCCGAGACACAATGATTTAAGATGCACACGCCCAAATATTGTTGACCCAATTAATAAAGTCCGTGCGGTTGCTGACGGATGGGCTGAGGGTCAAGGTGCTGTTTCTCAGATTTCACTTCATTTGCACAAAGACAATCAGGCGCCGAGACCCACTGCGAGTCAATATCGTTAATAACAAAGGACAGGATCATCGTGTGACAACGCCTTGGAGTTCAGATATTTCACCGGGTGGACTCGCAATTCTGGAGCAGCAAAAAGCACACAGGCAGAAACGCAAAGTGCATCACTGTACTGGAAAAGAAAATGGAGAGAACCAAAAAGCGCCTCTTGACAGGACTCTTGTCGTTTAGCAGTTTAGCTTTTATCACAGGGGACCTGCTGCAAATAGCAGGAAGGAGAGAAAATAGCTGAATGCAAACGATCTGCTCTGCCCTTGTTGGATATTTAAACACTTTATAGAAAATTAAACCTTTCAGAGGTAGCAGTAAAAGACCTGGGTGCATCTGTCTTTTATCGGATATAATAAGGCATTGGTATCCAAACAATGCAAGGATAATGCATTTAAATACAAGTCCTATTATTTTTTATTGTTATTTTGCATTTTCTCATTCCGTGCTTCGCATCTTTGGCTACCAGATGTGTCTCCACATTGAAGAATTATTTCTCTTCCCCAGAGTCAAATAAATGCAATCAATATGAGTATTGCTCTCAGGCCTTGAAATATTACATTAATGTTCCATGTGGTGACATTTTAGCCGGAATTTTCAAATACATCATGAAGGCTCAAATTAATATTTATCAGCAAGAGGCTTTTATGCTTTGCAAAACAGTATTAGCGTGAACTCCAATAATCTTGTCCTCTAAGCAGGGAAATGGTGCCTGTATATTGAACAGATTTGATGAGCTTACCAGATATCTTATTTTAGATAACTTCAAAAAAATGAAAACTACAGCATATCAAATATCTACATTTTTGCATGTTAAACAGTAGCACCTCTGAGTCTCATTATTACATATTTACATTTCACATAAATTTATGGCTTTTCTTTTATTCCCTGGAGGTGGTCAAAGTCAGACTCATTTGGCCTAAGTAAGGAGGGTGGGGGTTCAGCATTGACATTATTATTTATTCAGGTATGTTAAACAATTTGTCCTTCCTATCTTTGCTGATCAGAGCAGAAAAGCCCAAGAAATTCAGAAAAGATCAATATCTCAATATGTTCTTGAACTCACCAGATAAAGGCGCACCAAACAGGGCAAGGTATGTTTATGCACACACACACACACACACACACACACACACACACACACACACACACACACACACACACACACACACACACACACACACACACACACACACACATGCCTTAATGTGTATTCTGTCTTTTTTTCGGACACACTCACATGTGTCGGAATCCTTGGCAACGCTTTAGGAGCTTCATCCTGTCAATCTAGAAAATTGTTATGCATCTGTGACCATAGGGAATAGCATTCTATCGTTTATAGATCTGTTTTAAATTATTCTTGTCATTGAGCCCCAAATTTATGCTACCATTGATCCAGCAAGGAAAATATGAAACGAATTGGGGTTGCTATTTGATGACCTGCAGGTCAAGGAGATTTTAACATTGGTATTATTGAGCGTGGCATCTGTCGTTTTTCACCTGGGCCGCTGCCCTCTTCACTTTCCCTGCTCTCCCACTGCCATAATGAAAACAAACGGCTTTTTCTCCAGCGTGAAAGCTCCCAATCGGACGGACGCCTGTGGCAGTTGGAGTCACAAATCTGCAAAATACACTCAAGAAATAATCTCAGTTTATTTCGAAGGTATTTGAGGTGTAGTACACAAAGCTTTTACGCTCTAGTCTAGTGGGACAGAGGCAGGATGAATTAAACCGTACTTATCTTCATTCAGTGCTTTAAAGTGTTCACATGATACTTTTATTGAGCCATTAAGTTCTTCATTCATGTTATGCAAGGTATTCACTTAAGATATTTATTCAAGACATATATATTGCATCCATCATAAATTAGTGAAGAAAAGGTGGGTGGTTGATTTTGCTTTATCATAGCTTAATGTAAAAACTAGAGTAGTTATACATGCAGACACAAAGAGGCTACGTATACCTCTTGCACATCCTATATTTAGGATTAACACAACATGATTGTTGATCAAGTTTCCATGGAGGAGTTTACATGACACAGTCATGTGAACAGGGGATCCCGTACTACCCTTGAGCCATCTATTTTCAGTCAGATAGCCAGACTGTGGCAGAGCATCACCGCTCTGCCTCCGAGCTCAGAGCAGAATGAGCCAGGTGTTGTGGTAACAGACTTCCCCTGTGGCCCACTGATGAAGAACATCTGGAGTGCTTCTGTTCCGCCACTTCTTTCCTGTCCCCAATATGACCAGGCGATGTAGCTAACAGTGCGATGCATGTCGACACATGGCTCCAAGGTCCCTAGATAGGGTATGAGATGCTCCCATATTCATACTTGACAGGGCTGCCCCATTGACACGCTGTGCACTCTTTCCATATGTGTGGGTGCCGCTGGGTGAAAGGGTGCTGAGCACAGTCATGGAGTTTACTACTGTACAGATAACTGCTCCTGTAACTCTTTCAGGCCTGAAGGGCAGCATCACTCAGACATGTCTGACAACGTAAACGGTGGCATTTTGCCACCAAAGCGAATGAACGTTGGAAACTCAACCCCACTTTAAAAATGACCAACTTGAAAATGTGTGAAGACAGAGATTATTTTGTGTTATGTGCAGCAGGGTTTGGTGTATTTAAAAAACAAGTTGCCGATTTTGTTCAATCCAGTCTTTTTCGCAATGTTTTAAACACTGAATACACAAGTCGTCCTGAAAGGTCGTCCGCTCACATTCTTCGGGTATAATTAGATCGCACCAAACAAACACTGTGGTAGCTAAACTTGCTGCGCTTTTAAAGGATTGCAACTTTATCCATTTTGACAACCTGCATTTACAACCTGATTAATAGCTGGGAATAAAAGTCTAAAGCAAAGTAGTCCAATAATACAACTTTTCTTTTACAATGCTGCAGTCCGGTCTAAGTACATGGATCCTAAATCATCATGAGGGTGCCACACTGCCAGGTGAACTTGTCCATTTGAAATGCAGATGCAATTCAGCTTAACACCTGCAGGACAAGAAACAATCTCACTTTTGATTTTCGATACTTTTGAGTAACTTTGAATTAGAAAATCTAAATAATTATTTTTCATTTACAGATAAAAAAAAGCATATTTAAGTCATAAGCATGGCCGGAGGTTATTTATATCCGTGGCAGCTATTAGTCACTGACGTTTATATATGCATATGTTAGAGACACACTTTTATTTATGGGCGATGCAATTGTTTTCGTCCTTGTCCCCTCTTGACAGCTGTAGCTATAAAAGAGTTAAATCTACTGGAACCTTGCCCTGCTGGCCAATTCAATGGCAAGCACAGTGATCCAAAACACCCTCCGCAGAAATAATACAATATATAGAAATGTGCAATACTGGTATTTAATTTTCCCACCACCATCCATTTATATAATATATGAAATGAACCTCAAATTAATTTGCACCGAGGCTCTAAAGTAACAATGTAATCTCAGTGTTATAGCACAGTTGCAAATGGATTTCTGTCTCTTGTAATTTTATAAGAAGCACTCCAGAGGTCACCTTAAAGATGTCGCTATTTTTTAAAAGCCAAAACTATCCCGTGGCCTGTCAGCAAAGGGAATCTCTGCAATGCAATCTGTTTTGTGCCATCGATTTGTCTGGTATTGCGCCTTGTCACATGTTTTGCCTGTTAGGTTTGCTGGTATTGGCAGAGATGACTAATATTATACCCAGATGTCTATAATAAAGTGTGCAGTATCTGCTTACTTGTGCGGAATCGGGTCCTTAAAATCTCCTGACCAGTGCAAAATGACTTGAACCCTGCTAAATGTTAAAGGAACAACATTACATGGCACAGCAAGAGTGACGGGAAGAGGGGCTCAGCAGAATATGATGATCCTTCTAATAGTGACCTCCCACTGAAGAACATGAAGAAGACTTTTGCAAATTATACTGCATCGAGACCGCCTCTGATACTGCATTCATTTTATATCTGTCTGTTTTGTTAGATGTGAACATTTCCCTCAAGCCGTGAGGGAAAATGTCCATTTTGATTTTAAAGATCAGATGTCTGGTTAAAAACTTCTCATCTACAACCTGACTGATATTCTGTGATACACCGTGGGCCGCCAGTCATTAGTGATAAACACAAAAATGGTTCCCAAGCATAAAAAATCATGAAAATGTCACATTTCAAAAAGGCACATCTGACACTTGTCAAGCAGCACCTGTCTTGCCATCGGTTGCTTCGGGGCTCTGCCCCACAGCCATAATGTATTCCCTCTTCGGCTTCAAATCCACTCAGCATTTTCAGAACTTTTCATCCGTCACATGAGCCCACCCAGACATCTTCTGGGCTGTAAATCAGTACCTAAATTTAGGCAATATATTAAGACCCCTCCCTCTGGACCCGATCCTGACTTTTGCCTTTTTTTGGGAGCAAAGCAGAGTGTTTAACAGAGGCTGTCCTCGTGTCGTGTTTACTTTTCAAATGACCACAGAGACTCAGTGAAGGTCGCTCAGAATACACAAAGTGATGTGATTTAAAGAGTGTTTTCACGACAGTAGCAGTTCAGAGCGCAGCGCTGCCAGAAAACACAGACGAGCCACACAGTCCTGAACCTTCAAAAAGACAAAACACAGAGTTCTGACAAACACATCTTTTAAGTCCATTGATAACAGTACGTTTTATCAATAATTTAATGAAAATGACACTTTAAATGACACATCTAGATTCGCTTCTGCTCGAAGAGGATTTTGATTTACTCCATAAACTCTTGTCCTTCGACCTAAATTCTGCCAGTCTCCAGATCAGATGGCTTATTAATTTCCTCATTTCAGAGTTGTATAGATTGCAGTTGTTGCTGTGTTCATAAACAAGCATTTCAGCTGACCTCCTCCCCCCCTCGCCCTTCATGTGGAAGCGTTTTCTCTGAAGGAGGAATTTAGAGCTCAGAAAGTTTATAAATAAGCCTTCTATCAAGTTCCACAACAGGTGTGACCCCTATGTCCTAAAACTGAACACTTTCAGTGGGCGGTTTGGTAAGTGAGGAGGGGAGGACAACCCGCCTTATTGCCTCGTCATAAAGAAAACCGTTCCTTTTACGTGATAAATTATTAAAAAATAATCTATGTTCATCCTTTTTACAACCCTTTCGAAATTCACGATTGAAGCACTTGACAAAGGAAAAAGTGTTAAACGACGACACAATAGCAGCCGCAGTGAGGACAGACATGTCAAGCTCTTTTGAGGGATTCAATGAAGCTTTCAAGGATAAACGCCATATCAGGTGTTACAGGGTGCCCGGCACACACTGAAAACATAGTGTCTTAACAAATACAGTAGGAGGGGGATTGCGGAGCCTGCCAGGAAAAGTTTTCAACACCCGTCCTCAAACTTAAGCAAGCGCCTATTTACTGTTGAAACTGATCCTACTGTTGCTCAAGGTGTAAACAGGCTCGGAAAAACTAAAGGAAAATTCAAAAACATAATTTAAATGTAGAATAGAGCCACATTTGGGGAAGAGTAACCAACACGCAGCATGTGATGAAACAATATAGCTGCTAATACAGGGCCAACATGCACACAGAGACCATGGGACCAAATGGACCTTTGACAAAAATGAAAAACAATACCTGCAGTTGTGCAATTTGTAACCTACAATCGGAAAACAAACAGACTTGCACACTTGCCAGGCGTTAAGTGGAGCGCACGTGTGTCTGCATGCTTCTGTTAATGACACCTGATGTAACTCCAAAAACCTGGAGAGGTTATTAAGAAACAGCAAAAAAAAAAAACACACCCCACAAAACTGAGAAGCATGTTTCATACATTTCTTATGCTTTCATTTCAACACAAGCTGAGAAAGTTGAAGATTGAATTTTTAAAGGAGCCCTGTTATGGCCCCCGGGGGAATAATTATGGTCAATCATAAAACTTTATCACAGTGTGAGACAAACAGAGTGACAGAGTCTAAGCTGATTGCTCAAATACAGTCTAAACAAAGACGCTCAGTCATGCGTAACTGATGTGCTTTACTCTCCAGACTCCTAAAGGTTATCAGTTATGGTCTTTCCTATCGCACGTTTACATTTCTCATGTAGTCTTAGCGTATATATTGTGCCATACTTCAATGTAATAAAAAGATTCATGTTCCAGTTTAGCGATTAGTAAGAATTTGGAGGATGTTTTGGTTGAAAACATCCCTCAAACTAGTTTTCCGTCAGTTTTACAAGTTCACTTCCTGTAACAGGTGAACTTACTGGAAATGATTTTGACATGAATTCACTGTACACGTCAGATGAAGTGGCAGCAGAGTGCTGGATGTTTCCAGACAGCTTCTTTTTGGGACTATATTTGTGACTGCGTGCCTCATGATGAGTGCCGACAGGGGATCCAACACACCTTTTTTATTTACCACAACATCGTCGGTATGAGCGATGGAGAAATAAGAGACGATGGGTAATGGTGGATAAAATGTGATCCTCCATGTCACTCCCATGTCCTTAAATGTCCCCCCCTGTCCGCTGTCAACTGAGAGCAGTCTTAGAATTAGGAGCAGGTGAGCCAAGAATGAAAGCTGGCGGGATTACTTTACATTATTTCAATCAATTATTAAAATGTCCCCACTGCCTTCATGATGGCTTGACGAGGCATGCCAAAATAATGATCCCTTCCCGCACGCACCTGCTCGCAAGTAAGGACGCACACTCTCCTGAAGGCACACGCTCTTTTACAAAACACTCAGCTGAGAGTGAAAAATTCTCATGCACAAGTTCACAGCGACGGTATCATTGCCTTCGGGCCCGTTGATTGGGCCCAACTGTGGAAAGCTGTCCGTGTCAATGCGACCTGTGTGAGGTCGGCACCAGTGCTACTCGAGCTCGCTGCATTGCATTTTGTGTCACCGTCGTCACCGATAAGCAGCTGAAGCAGCGCAGTGACGAGGGGAGAGGAATAAGCGGAGCCAACCAAGTGCAAGAGGAAAAGGGTACCCTTTGTCCCAGACGGTGACTTTAAAGAGTGTCAAAAGCTAATAAATATTTTAGAATTAGGTGTGTGTCAGGGGCAGGCCCACTCTATCAGGCGTCTGCTCTGTTTACTCTCCCAGGAAAACAGGTGCAGCCACATGAAGGAGAATTTCATTTCAAAAATAGCATTTAGCATTTTACTCCTCCTGGAGGCCTTCTCTGAGAGAAATTCTCATGTAATCATACACCATGGTTACAGAAAACTTCTGATGTTGATCTACTGAGACATATGGTGCTTTAGAGAGGGGAGGAGATGCAGGGGCTTGAGGGACGTAAAAATAGGCCTTAAATGTTTGATTTGTGATTGTTTGCAAGGGGCACCTTTCTGGAACAACTACATGAAATGACTTGTTTTGCTATTTCATCACCCGGGTCTTAAAAGTAATAGTATAGTAAAAACATTACACATAAATACAATACCTGTGGTCTTGAAATGTTCCATTAAATCAACAAATACTGAGACAAACAATCAAAGCGTCACAATGTCCTTAATCCAGAATTCTCGGGAACGGTATCGTAACGTCTGACAGTTCCTTGAGATGGCTTTGCGGAGGGAGCCTGTTTGTTTTTATCATTAGGGGAGTGCGCTGTCTCCTGAACATCCAGGTCGAGCTCACACTCCCTCTGAGCCTTTGCATCTTATTTTTTAGTTTTTCCATTCGCGTCATCAAATGCAGCCAGCAACATAATGAGAGACGTGGCAATTAATTTTCTTTTAATCAAGGTCGAAATGAAGTAAATTGGTGCAGCTTGGCGAGCCCTCATTTTCTATTTTTGCAGTGATGCAAAACAAATACGATAAAATTATGGCCCTCCTCACCTTCTGTAATTAGAATGCAT
The DNA here is from genome assembly GCF_023055335.1 of Clinocottus analis. NCBI lineage: Eukaryota > Metazoa > Chordata > Actinopteri > Perciformes > Cottidae > Clinocottus > Clinocottus analis. The sequence continues at coordinate 14,573,717 of NW_027176153.1, read as the reverse complement.
GAATGATCAGAGGGAGATGATGTGTACTATATAGTACCTCCGACTACGCCTCTCCCCCCAGAGATCAGATTTCAGCTCTTTTGAAACAGATGACCATGTTTTCCTCCCTTCGCCTCCCTTATTTGTCTGTTCTTTTCTCCCTCTGTTGGAGTTACAGACAGAGGGAGCAGCTCAACATGACATTGACTGCAATGTTGTTGTATGCCTCTCAAATCTTATTAAAGACCACAGCTGTGAAAGACCTTGCTGACTCTACACATTTCTATTAACTATCTTGTTTCAGTGTCCCTCCAAGCTGATTAGGAATTTATTAAAATTAGATTTTACCTGAGCATCTTATCATCGCCATATGGTGCGGTGACCAGCATGTTGCAGATGGCATTTGTTTTCAGCGAAGAACACGGCTTCTGTAATTTCTTTTTCTTTTCTTTTTTTTAAGCGATAGCTCACAGATCATTTCACACGGACCTTTGAGCACATTGAGTACATTTCAATTTACTATTCAGAAATAATCTCTAACCTCCAACAGTATAGTTTGTTTTGAGGAAAGTTAAGATTGGTGAGATACTGCAGTTTTCACGAAGGACCCACACCTTAATTTCCTGTTGGAAGTGATTGAGGAAGTAGCCACCTACCTCTCATTGTCCACTGCCTAAACTCACAAATAGCCTAGATGAAGAAAACATATTGCACTGGGATTACAAGACAAACAAACACATTCATATATACTTTAAACAACATTCATAATTATGTGTATTGAATTTGATGAGAAGAAAAGGAAAATTGAAAGAGAATATCTTCTTCACGACGTCATATTTTTACAACGCCGTTTTCTTTGAGGGCATGAGAAATACATCCTGGAAGTTTAGCAGAAAGAGTAATCCACTGGCATTTCAGCTCTTGCCCTCTGCTGCTCATGTGCTGCCTACATCTGTCGCACCAAATGTGTCTCTGGGAGGCCTCAAACACTAGGTGCTATGCACTGGAAAAATATATACAAAGGCTTGATCGAGCAATAGCTCTAAGTCAGCACAGTGAGAGGTGGGTATGGCGACAGCTGTCCAATCTTCCCCTCGCCCCCTCCTCCCTCACCAGCCACCATCACTTTTCAAAAATGCTCCCTGTTTACCATACATAGGCAGCTGCCACCACCGTTAACTTCTGTAAGACAGCCACCTGCTAAAGGACATTTGTACATGCCTTTATTTAATTAAGGTGAATGCCAGTTCATCTGCCCCCTTATGCAATGTGACTGAAAATAAGTCGACCTTGATAAGGCTCCTGCAGGTGAACGGCTTGGAGGCTTCTTGGCGGTCATGTGTCTTCTTCGTGGATCAAAATGTCCGTTTTGGTTAGAAAAATTGTCCATGTTCACAATGTTTTTATAACACAACATGTGTGTTACTCAATAACGTTTTGGTTTGACCACTGTCAACTTGTTATGCCAAAAAGCAAAAAATCAACACGCAACGCTGTTCGATCAAAACATTTCAAAATGTTACACCCATATTTCACTGTGTTCTTGTGGCCTATAAATACAGTTTAGTTTTATTTCACTGTGAAACCTGAGCTTGTTTTGATGAACATAAAACAGGTATTTGGGCTGGTGTCACGCACACGGAGCTTCAAGCCAAGTCTTTTTCAGTTTTTTTTAATTATGCAATCTAGTCTTTAAAAACTGGTACGTTTGTATTTCAAACTACTGTATTACAGCAGCTGCTACTCGAGCAATTTCAGAAATCTGTGCAAAAATGCAAGTGTAGAACAGGTGACAAGGAGAATATGAGAGGATATATTATCGCATGAGAGCATGTGGCAGCGAGAGCAGCTGCAATGACAGTTCATTTTGGGCTACTAAAAATGATCTACTTACATAAATGTACTTTATTCGTGTGTGTGTGTGTGTGCGTGTGTGTGTGTGTGTGTGTGTGTGTGTGTGTGTGTGTGTGCGTGTGTGTGTGTGTGTGTTGTCACGGCACACCTTGGCAACTCTACGGGCACAGTGGCTGAAAACCACAGCACTTGATGGTTGGTAAGACTTTTAAAGGAACAGTCTGACATGTTGGAAAATATCCTCAATTAGATTGATTACAAGTTCAATATCAATTTCCTTTTCAGGGGTCCAGCACTGAGACAGGTCAAACCAGGACACGTACCAAGAACAGGGGGTAACAGCTGTCCTCCGGAAGAAAAAAGTTCTTCTAAAAACTCCAAAGCAACATGTTGTCTTTTTTTCCTGCGTAGGAATAGACAATTGAGATATTGTGGTTAGGAACAGTTGTGTGTTTTCTATTTCTTGACCAACAGCTGCTGGAAGTTATGATTGCACACATCATCTCATGTACTTTCATCGTAGTTTGATTGTCTTGATTGTTTTGGTGACCAGCTTGCAAGATAAATCACATAAATTGCACAGCTTTGAAGTAGTTTCCCCTTCCAGTCGGTGCTGAAATTCATATCAATCTTTTAATTTGACTATAGGTATTTCCCAATAGATATCATATAGACATATCCTCTATATTTCCCAACAGAGCTAATTGTCATGTTAATAACAATATTATGTGTTGCTATTCGTCATCAGTTTCTTGTGTTTTATGAAGAGTATTTCTACTATATACTTTTGATAAAAAGGATACCTCAGATTATTATAAATGTCTGTATAAATCTGACTTTACCAGTGAATCAAAGCAATGTATATTCTCTCAGGATGAAATGAACCCTCTAGTTTAACCAAACTGCATGTCTTTTCTAACCTTGGACTGCCATGTGATTAGCTTTTAATGTTTTATAATTAGTAGTAGTACCAATGGCAAAGGAGTCAGCAGGGCAGAGGTGGGGTGGGTACGCCCTTGAGAGCCGGCCTTATGAATCAACGACTGGCGATAAATGGACTGGATCATTACTGAATCAAGTGATCTGCAGAATAATCTATTGATTTTCTGGTCTTTCTTACTTCTTTATTATTCTGTATCACAGTATTGCAACATCAGGAGGAACCCACTGATGGATGGGATGCTGGGACCTCTGCAGTGACCGTGGGGGTTTGCTTAAGAATGAAGTATATATAACACATTCCAGGGGGCTGGGCATAAAACATATACAATGACACCAGACAAGATTCATGAATCATAAGGTGTCCTTTTTTAAGTTACCACTGACATTCTCAACTATAATAAAGAGAGCCTGAACCTATTTGAGTTACTCACCATGTTAATGTTTGAAGTGAGAGGAAAACCGTGGGAAAACATGGGCTGTATTAGATGAGGTATTAAATATAATAACATATAACCAAAAGCAGCCACAGAAATAAGAGATGGGTCTGAATTGTGATAATTATTCAATCTGATTTTTGAGCTCAATTTATTCAAATATTATAATGCCAGCTGTTAAAGGCTAAATTCATAGAGAAAATTTGAAATGCCATTGAACAATTTTGATTCCCTTAAAAAAGCATGAAGTAAAGTTATTGGGTGAAATTAATCAGCAAAACTTACATTTTCTGTGATATTTTCTGGGTCCACATGCTGGGTCCACATGCTTATAGCATTGGAAAATGTTTCTTAAATCAAGATGAAATTTAGATGTAATTATATTATGACAAATCAAATATATCCTAAATGTATTGGAGGGATACCAAGTGGGTCAGAATCCTGGAATCCCAAACCATACACGTAGATTAGATTAAAGATTAAAGCACTATCTACCTTGTTAGTTGACTTTGCTATCGATCCTCTGGATTCTTTATTATGTACAACAGGACACATCACAAAACTGCTAATTGGCAATAATCTGTTTGTCAATAGTTCACAAGACTGCAGAATTTAGATAAGGAAAGTTCAAGTTTAAAATACATTATCACAGCCTCACTATTCCTCTGGGGTTTGCTCCTGGGATACCTTCAAGGAGTCTCATGCTCAGAATATTTTACAGTGAATTATTGATGTATGGTAGTTGGTAGGGAAAGTTGAGAGAGAAGGAAAATAAAGAGAGGAAGTGACATTAGTGCTTTGTCAATAGGATGGTAAACTTTAAATGGACTCGGGAAAACACTTTAAATAATGGTTGATTGTGAAACTTAAATCATACATATACAGTGCAATCTTTGTGAAACTAGAAAGGAATCATGTTTAAAATGTTTAAGTTTCAAACAAGGCATAAATTATGCCACTAAAATAATTATGTTTAAGACGTTCAACTGAAATTCAGAGCATCTCTATCGCCTCTCAACATGGCGCCGGCTGAGCCAGAGGCTTGCAGCTAACGGTGCGAGGAGCACGAACAGTGCAAACAAACGGCAACAGAGCTGAGAGACTCGACAGTGTTTACCCGAGGAATTGGAGGGTGGGCGCTACACTACACTACGACAGCGTCGTGTGGACGGCATCATCAGTTGTGACAGCGTAATGAGAGCGCTGCAGAGCGGACATGAGCTAGCCAGTGGGGCACGCTCACGTGCACTCTACGTGCACTCCACATGCACTAAAAGGCAATGCGGCCGGCCCAGCTAAACAATGAACAGAGACGCTCGTATAACGACACACAGTGACTGCTTCACTATATCTTTACATACAAATTGTTGTTTGTTGCTTTATTCTTGCTTTGAATATTGAATAGAGAACCTGAATAATGGCTGAAATAATTAATATTCTGACAATAAATTAAATGATTTGTGGGTTCTTCACTTGGAGCAACAACCCCTGTCAAAGGGGTTGTTGCTCCAAGTGAAGAACACACAGAAGCAAAGTCCGGAGGAGTCTAGCTGCTGAACAGTTGGATATTTGCCTCAGGACTTGATGGAGATCAAAAGATAGATTGGTCTCAAAGATAGAAGATAAAAGGAGAGATTGGATTCATACAAGTTCAGAAAAAACGACTCTCGAAGAAGGACACTGCAGTGTTGCTCCATGTCAGCTGAGTGAGTAAATATAGGCAACATCACTGTGTCACTGTGGTGTTCACAGATCGCTTTGATGCCCGAAAGAGTTGGAAAAAACTTTTATGTATATACTTTACTAAATTAATTTAACATTAACTTAACCCCAAAACATAAAATATTAATATATTGGTGTTGTTAAAAAATATTTGAAGTTATTTTGCATTTGGTTGGTTTAAGTTAAACAAATATTTGTGTTTTTTGATACATGTCTCCAAAATCATAACTATTGGATTATGTGCAACTGTATCATGCATTGTAGGGTCCAGTTTCTTCTGGAGAGGCCGCTGCCTGTATTTGCTAATAAAATCCACTACTTTTTCTACCAGATAATGCACTTAAAGAATGTATCGCATACACTGTATCAAAATAAAAAAAAACCTCCTAGTTTGGTAGTAGGGGTGTTACGTTCCCTAATACACATGAAATATTTAGATGTTATTTTATTTTGCTTTGTTACATATTCAATTTAATTTTAATCAAATATTTTTCGACTTTATGCAAATATGTACATTTATGGGCCAGAAATCCACTTTTATCTCAGATCTGCTCTTTGAGATACCTTTGTTACATCTAGACGGTTATCTACTCTGCATTTCACCTGCTTTAAGATAAATAAGCTGTTATCCATGCCGCGTGAGAACGGTTATAATGATATGCCTATAAGTATTTGAACTTGAATCGGTCTCGACTGCTTTTGGACTTGGTCTTGACTCCGATTTTGGACCTTGACTTGACTTGGCCATGATTAAGTTGGTCTTGACATCTCCCTCGAGCAATAATTTGCTTGTGACAATTTCTTAAAATATCTAAATATGCTGAGCTTTATTAATTAATACACACGCTCACATAAAATATAGTGAAGGAGTAAATAGTTCTGTCAAGCTGTCAGCTGAGGCAGAGGACAAACTGAACTCCACTCCAGGTTTTCTCAGTAACACCTGACGACCGAGAAATTCAATTAACGACTCCTCTTCCCACTTGGAGCCGGTCTCCAGGGCAGATCTTCCGGGCGACTCGCCCAGTAAGAAATTAGAAAATGCTACAATAAAATCCGAAAAACTGAGAAAAAAAAAATGTGGCAACTTTATGAATGAAAGCGCCCACGACATCCACCGTAAACACACACGTCCCTTTTAGTTGGAAGTCACCGAAAGACAACGAAGTAAACCTCAGGTAAGAGTTTTCCTTTTCCTCTCAACTACGCGCTCTCTTCAAAACACACCGTTCTCCGCTCAAGGCGACAGCAAAAGTGTTGCTCGCTGGAGTTTTGAACAGTTAGAAATAATACTTAAATGACAGTGAAGGACATTGAGACTTGACGTGTGGACTTGTCGGGGAACACGGTGCGACTCGCAGCCCCGGTGCGGCGGCGGCGGCGGCGGCAGCAGCAGCAGGTCTCGTGCAGTCTGCTCGTGAGCCTGCACCGAGCCTTTGAACACGCCGGCGAGAGGCACCAGCCTTTCCCCCTCAAACTTTACTAATAATTCCCACCATGGTCAAATTCAAAGCCGTCAAAGGACCGGATGAACACGGCGCGCGACCAAACGTGCCCCTGCAAAGTTGACACAGCAACTTCTCTCCCCTCCGAGAGTTGAAATCATCTACTCCCATTGCCCAGATTATGTGGCGTATGAAGGACAGGGCTGGTGTGAGCTATTGTGTTATTTGTCCAGCAGCTCAGACCTACAGTAGAGCTCATTACTGTCCGCTGACACACACACACACACACACACACACGCACGCGCACGCACACGCACACAAAAACCCCGACAAGAACGAGTGACTTTTGGGTGCGACTTGTTTTTGCTGAAACTGTCGGGGTTTTGTCGAGAAAAACTTAGTGAAACTCCTTTGGCGGCTTCTAAACAGGTAGTAGCCCTCATACAGTATCGTTTACGGTAAAAAGAGGAACTACTATAAATGCAATCAATATTCAAAACCCGAAATGCGGAAGTTCTGCTGTTGAAGATTGTCTGGAAATGACTTTTGAAAACATATTTTTCTTCATCTTGCGTGTGTACCATTGGGGCTGTATAGCGTCAGCAAGTGTAACCTGCTAAAAGCACAACTTCCTCAAAATGTGTGTGCATAAATACCATGTATAGATATCATATCATTATTGATGCGTTGAGGAAAAACCTGCTGATTTGCCCAACATGTCATACTAACTATTGTCACCTCCCAGACACGACACACTTTATGACACACACACACAAACTGATAATAACATTTTCCTGCTTTCAGTCGCTGAATGGCAGGTTTTTTCTGACTTCCACCATCTATAGAACAAACAATGTGTTAAAAACACTGTACGTATGCTGCACGTTTGATTTCATCAAAGCATCACTTTGATGTGAGATTTAATTTAACGTGCTTTTGTAAAGGGTCACTGTTGGTTCGCCTGTGAATTTATACATGTCTGTGTTGTGTGCTTGCCAATGTGTTTGTTATTATTCACAGAGATGAAGATGAGGACAGGAATAGATCACTGGCACTTTAAACCCAGAGTTCTCATATTCTCACCGGATCTTTCTCCTTTGCTAATTATTGTGTTGTTTTCAGAGCAAATATGTCATATCCATGGCGACCAGGCAGGTTTATTGTCTCTCCCGTGCAATAGCTTACAAAAGTAATTAATTATCCTTTTTTTTTCTCTCTCTCTCTCTCCCTCCTGTCTTTGGTTAAACAGATCATTCATGGAAAGCCATCTTCTATATTAAAAATGCCACTGCTACTACAACACAAGGTAAACATTACATTTTTTCTTTTCAATTTTACAGTTTTGGTGCTTTGATTTCTTTTGTCTCACAAATCATTTGTAGATTAAATAAGCGTATAATAGAAAATGATGCATTGTGTTCACAGTGTGTTCTTTTGAGGTATTTTCCATAATACCCTCATAATGCAGCAGCTGTGCAGCCTAACTGTTGCAGATGTATTCATGCATGCAAAGCAAGCGCACACTTGACACTTAAACAGGCGAGCTTAAAAACACATGTTTAGACATGAATTTATCTTGCATTTTGTGTGATTTGAATAGCAAGCATTAGCCAGACTAAAGATAAGTTAACTTTAGTGGTGTCTCTTATTTTACGAGGTCACCACAAATAATAACCAACAGCAGGTGACACTACAGGGTACAATAGTTCACCTCGGTGCATTGCAGAAGCATTGTACATGCTCTTTGGTACAGTCTGTCCAAAGAGAGCTGTAAAGTGATCAGATGAAGCAGTTTCCAGCGCCTCATCCTGTGCACTCCCCCAGTGTAACTCTGGAATGTGACGGCACGTGTCCACTGTCCGAAGGTCCATCTCTATCTGGACACCAGCCAGCCTTCACTGTCAGACTGGTGGCCCAGGTTCTCATCTCTCGGCATTGATGAAACAGTGCAATATCCATCTGTCTAACATACTGCCCTTCTTTCTCTACCTCTCTTTTGCTCGCTCCCTGCCTTAAGACTTTCGTCACTTTTCATCGTCACCGGAGGTAAAAGTAGTGCTGGGTAAATTTCCTGGGCTGAGAAAGCACAGATGCTTTTGCGTCCATTTTTTTGCTCTTTTTTTATTGCGATTTGGTTTGTGGGTTTCGTTCAGTGTTTATGGGTGTGGTTCTCTAGGCCTTTTGATTGGGTCTCTCTCTCTCTCCTCTCTCTAAAATGGTACTTGAATTGTTGCTTGTAGTGCTGTGCTCCTGGTTCATTCGACTATTTGAGAATCTCAGTGGTTAATCAGTGTGCGATGCCTCCAACGTTCTTATTTCCTGCAGCCCTATCAGTCAGTGAAATGCCTCATGTCTCATAAGTACCCATCTGCATCTGTCAAGGGGTGTGTAGAATTAAACCCATGTGTATTCCTATTCTGTTTGACCTTGGCTGTGGACCTCAGGTCTTTGATGTCAAATAAGCGTCAGTAATCCCAGGCGGCATTTGACAGGCTTCAGGAGCCATTACTTTTGTTTCCCAGCTCATAAGCTTTATCAATTGCCCTCAGTGTAATGATTTTGTATACAAATTCCCACTACCACAACCACAGTGTTTTGGCTTGTAAAAATATACTGCCTTCAACACCTACTGTTATACCCGCACAAATAGCACACATGTTTTTTTAATCATCATTATTGTTTTTATTTTACTGCTAAGGAAATGTCCTTTTTGCATGCTTGATCAGCCAGTAGAGAAATCCAATATAATGGAGGTTCAAGGTGAATTGCATCCCGTGCATTTCCCCCCTTCGACTGAGGGAATATTCCAGAGCAAAATAAACAAATCACACAGACAACAGTAATATAGGGCTGATTTTGAAGGCATGAAATAAGTATCGATTAAATCCTGCAGTTCATAGATGAAAATGGCCTTTTTGGTAATTTGTCCTGGGTCCTTTCAATACGATGGAGACAGAGAGAGAGGCATAGACTGGGGGATGGAGGGCAGGGGGGGGGCTAAGAGAAGAGAGACCGAGGGGGAGAGATAGGCATAGGGGGGAGAGAGAAAGAGACTGCAGAAAAGGTGGAGGGGAAGAATCGAGGGAGGAATAAGACAACTGAACAGAATAAGACAGAGAAGAGCTTTCAGCTTTCACAGAGTTGAGAAAGGGACATGCTGCCCCTTTCCGAGCTCATTATCATTCTTAATAAGTCTTAAGGAAAGAAGGAGCATTGAGTGTAAATGCACGGTAATCCTTACACTGGCCAAGGTTAGCAGGGACGTCAGCACATGCGCACCGTTCCCAGCTGGCCACTTTGGGACAGGGAGGGGACCAGAGGAGCCCAGTTAAGGATAGATGTTCAAGGAGAAAGTGAGGACGTTTAGACGCTGTGTAAAGGTTAGGCCTTTTCCCCCCAGCCTGTAGGTCCTACACCACCTGGCATTTAGTGAGTAAACAGTTCTGCATCAGACTAAAAACAGCCATAATAAAAGCTAATGACGGCTGTAATAATAATTCAGAAGCAGAATTTAACAATAATTTACGGATTAGAAATACAAGCTTTGATTAAAAGAGAAATAGGACAGTTTTGACTTTGGCACCAATGGCCAGGAGGGATTCAGTCTTATACTCAAAGTAACTGTTGGCTGCAGTGCGTGCCTAATTCACTGTTCTTTGGGTGTGGTCCAAGAGCGAGCATTAAGATGAATTGGATGAACTAGTGACCAATTAACTCATTTGACAAATTGCCAGCCACTTGTAGTGGTTGTTAAACCATGTTGCTTAAATGTAAATCCAATGCAGAATGTGTTTATATACTATAGCAAGCTCACAGTCCAGTGTTGTGCAGTATTTCTGCTCATTAATCAAATCAGATGTGAGACATGTCTGGCACATTAATCTTAGTCCACAGTGAAACCGCAGCAGACGGTGATTTTTATACTTCCAGTAATTAGTATGGTGAATGTTTTTTGCTGTCACGTTGTCGCATTAGGGGTCAATTTTAAGATTTGTTTTGAAATGTACACATTACAGGTAAAGAACATATGATGCTTGAGCGTCTTTTTAAAAACTAGAGCCCTGTCGACTGCCACCAATGTGATGATATAAGTTCGGCCCTGTCCACAAGTATATAACACTGTCAAAAGAATGGATTTTTCGCAGCGAAATTAACCTCGCAATATAAATCCTGAAGAATGTTTTGCTCTTTTATTAGTAGCATTGACTTAGGGTGGGAATCGCCGGTGAGTTTTATCATTTTAAAACTGATTCTGAGAATTGATTCTTAATTTTAAAATTTGTTCTCAATTTAATAAATAAAAAAAGCCATTTTTCTGGCTCTTCATCCAGTGCACTGTGCCAATCTTGACAGGAAACAAACTGAGAAAGTGTGTGAGAGTACGCACTCCTGAGTTGTATGCCAGAGTTTCCTAATGACAAATATGTGCCACTGGTTACTCTTATTGCCAGCTTTATGACTCACTAACCAGCTTTACTGTCACATGATCAAAATAGATTTTTTTGTGCAGATTTTCTTGAACAAAATGTTGATTTAGACGTTTGTTTTTTCGCCCACTGTACAAGCTGTTTGTATCTCTCAACTGTATCTTCTAAAGGGTTGACAAATTATCAATCACATATTTTGACCTTTGCCCCTTTGGCATGTTACCAGAAAATCTTTATTTTCCTATTGAGTTGTATTTTTTGTTAACATTTTAGGATCCACTTTGAGAAGAAAATGTGTTTTCCGGCCCCCAGCTTTATATTACTGATGTATTTGATTTTTGATGAAGACTGTGGATCCTCTTGGGGATATGTTTGCTTGATTGTCTACGAAGGGGACAACAGTCAAATAAGCAAATGAAATTGGAGCTGGCGGTTTAGCGTAGGGGTGCCCTTTTGTCTCGCTCGGTGTAATGCCATCTCTGTTCCTTTCTGTCATGTAAGGATGATTTACCCAGAGACAGATGTTCTGAGACCTTTGCTCATGAACCTGAACTATTTAGTTCTGTATTTTTGCCCTTTTAAAGGTTAAGGAGTGAAACACGTCAGCCTCTTTGGATCGCTGTGGTGTCAGTCGTTCTGTTGTACTGTGTGTTGAGTTCAGAGGCTGCTGCCCTCCAGCTGGACTTCACTCTGATTGGGCGGAAAGTTGTTGTGTTGATGATGTTTTTAGGAACATCTCTTCTTCACCATTCTCCTCATCCCACTGCGTTTTCGTTGGCAACCTGCCCCCCCCCCCCCCCCCCCCCCACACACACACACAGACACACACACACACACACACACACACACACTCCTCCAACCCCCTCCAGGGAGCCTTGGGAGGCAGAGAGCCATCACCATGGTGACCTGAACACAGATCCCCCACACACCGGTCCATTGTGACTGGCATGCGTTGAGGTGAGAGGGAACAAAATGTCACAGCAACAGGTTTTTTTTTTGTGTTTTTGTTTTTGCTTCAATTCTCAATGGGATTGTTCTTCGATCCAAGCGCTCAGTCACACTGAAGGGACCAGGAGAGTGAGGGAAACAAGTTTATTGGAGGAATAAATACATTGACATGGAAATGGAACGTAAATACTACTAAATACTGTTTTCCCTTTTTTTCTTCTTCCTGTGGTCGCATTTAGCATCAGGGCAAAAACACCAAGGGGAGTGTCGTTGTTTTCACGTGATTAAAGGTGAAATAGGCGTAGCTCAAAGTAGAAGAAAACATTTTTTATGATTTTATGTCTTCCGTTACTTGTTTTGAATCACTCAATATGAAATTAAATCAGTCGCAGAGTATTGCAAATGGGAAGATCATTTATAAAACATAAGGAAGTTTAATTTGGCATTAAGTTTTGAACAAGATTCATGAATTCTATATAAAAAACTAAACAAACCGACCCTCCTGTGTCGTCTCATCAGCTCCTGTCTCAGTAAAGATATGCTTTCTAACAGGAATCCTTTGCTTACACACAGATTGTAGTTTGTCCATAGAGGGCAGCAAGGACAAATCCAAGAATATGACACTTTTTGCCCTCCTAAATCTTGTCGATATCAATCCAAGATTTTGGTGTTTCAACGGAAGGGAAAATAGCAATTCACTGGACTGCTATCAGTCATCATAGAGCAAAGTAATTAAATGTGAACACATGATGTTCAATAACATAACTTGAGAGGACACAGCTTTCCTGACAGATATGTGGTGATAATATTCACGACACTAGAAGGCCACAGGGTCTCACTTGGCCCATGCGTCACTGTACTTCTGCCATTGTGGCTCGTGCCCTTCTGGCTCTCAGTTTATGCTGACCTTTGACCTGTCTAGATCCAGGCAAAAATGCTATTGGCTACAGGCCTTAGAGAGGGTGCTGGGCATATAGACAATGTGGCACAGAAGACGTGGAGCAGATTTAGCCTCCAACCCTGAAGAAGATGTGGGCTGTGTCACATGACAGGTCCAGCGTTGCCCTCAGGCCCAGAGGTTGGGGGGTTGGTCAGCCTGTGCCAGAGGGCACAAGGGTGGCTTCAAACACACAAACCTAACGTCTGGTATAATGTCTGGGCCTCTTGGCCTCTGCTCCATGTAGGATATCACTCCATAGCTCATAAGATGTATTAATTAATAATCTCAGTATTTCTATACTGTACATATGTTTTTGTTTCAGTTAGATATGCAGTGTGGATACTCTACCGATATGCATTAGCTCCCACAATAACCTCTTTTATTATGCAAGAGACTAGAAGTCTCATTAATATTTGTTGATGTGTAGTTATAGCAGTCAGGTCTTTTCGTGCCAAGTCTGTAAGAGTCTGCCATCTCCTTCCCTGAACAGATGCAAAGGTGCAGGTCCTGCGAGATCCTTTTATGTTTTGAGACCTCTCCTTGATCTTTTTTACTGCGACCTAAACCACAACACAGCTCTGTCTCAATCAGCTCTTTGCTGTAATCCCACTTCACAATTCCTCTTGGCTGAGGGAGTAAATACATTTTTCAGCGTTTATTAGAATACAGCTTGCCAGAAGGGACTACTCTCTCCTCTCCTATAGCTGCTCTAGTAATTAGCAAATTGATTAGGAGAACTTCAACACACCTCCTTGGCTCTTATCTCCTCATTCTAGGACAATATTGCGGTGCCATGGGACAGCGTAAATATTTTAAGGGAAACCCTCAGTGAATCTCATTAAACGGCTACGGGGCAGAGCAGCTGTCTCCTGCTGAAGGTCCCAGCCAATTTTCTAAACTATGATTAAAGAAAAGTTTTGGATTATTTAAACATGCCGTGTCCTGTGGGTTTTTTTCAGTGCCACTGAAGACCTCTGTGATTCCCCCACCCCTCCGTGCCAGGACTGCTTCTGTCCCTTTGGATCTATTAGTTTGAAATCGTTTGGGTGATGACTCTTTGAAAGTGGTGGTCATTCTGGGATGCCATGTTCAAATCGCAACAAAGACCTCCCTTTTATGCACAAATGCTAATTAAAATTTGTACCCCCATCCCCAAGCTGCAGAGGGAGAGACTTGGTAGCAATTTGGCAGATAATCAAATTGCATTTTAAATGGAGCCGTTTAAAGATGACTGGAGTCTGCTCACAGGAAGGCACAGTGGCACGAATTAAGCTTAAATAAACTGCGATACGCGAAGAGGAACAATACAACAAAATTCACATCACAATAGGTAGCTGCATTTATGTAAATAGGAAACATGCAATGTTTGATTCATGCTTTTTTAATTAGTTAAAAGGAAACCAGGTTTGTTTTGTACAAATGCATGCATGCAGGAGTTCTGTTTTTCTCTTAATTATTATTTCACTCTAGCTAAGTGGCATTTTCTTCATTATCTGTCCTTACAATTTGACCAATTGAGGCTAAATGCTAATAAGACATGATTTGTGAACAGTTGTGGTACCTTGGAAACGTTTTGTTCTTAATTTTAGATTTCCAGCCTGACAGAAAGGGCAAACTGTGTGGAAATGTTGTCAACAGCTATGTTTGTCTACAAAAATCTGCGCTTAGAAGCTGTCCCCCCACATTTGGTATACATCATTAAGTTCTTCGTGGCCCATCAAATTGTTTATTCACACGGCATTCCAGTACATATTAGTGACATCTCGTTAGCGGAAAACAGAAAACTGACACAAAAAATTTGGGAAACAGGCCTGAATTGTTTATCCCCCCGAATGAGTAGAAAGTGTGATTCTCATGAAATGATAGAATTGGTTCAAACTTGCATCTCTCTCTCTCTCTCTCTCTCTCTCTCTCTCTCTCTCTCTCTCTCTCTCTCTCTCTCCCCGAGCACCAAGTGATCTGTTTAGTTTTCAGCACCATTCTTACTCGGGCAACATTTTGTGTAAAGTTTAACATTCATCACAAGACCAATACAGCCATCAGAACATCTTCATATCCATAAAACCCCATTATGGACAGCACAACAAGTGATGCTTGACTTGTAAGTTTAAAGGGTTCTTAATTGGCTGTGATTTGCTGGCTGTACAGCAGTTACTGTGGAAGTGGCATAATGATCCTCCTTGGATGATACATTACTTTTCTGGCAACTTAATGCACCTTAACGCTGCTTGTATCTGTCCTCTGTACCAGCTTTGCTCTACTTTCAGCGCCACAGCAGACTGACAGAACAATGGCTTTGACCTGCCCAGTACAGGTTGCACTTGAGTAGATGTAATGTTGACCTCTTCCACCTTCTTTACAGATACCCACATCCAGAGATAGTCCCTTGAGATCTTTTACAATGATCCCCCAAGGCAGTTTCTCTGTTTTCACTTTAGATTTGTGGTTAAAGCAGCTGAATACATTTAGAGGAATGTGAAGCACAAAGCAGCTCTGCTTTACAGTGTTAGAAGCTCATTATCAAAGCATCTCTCAGCACAGGAGGCCAGGAAAAAAACATCAAGTACCCCAGAGACTTTTAGATTTTCCTTTTCTGATTAGAACACACAAAGAACAGATTCGCTGAACATTTTGTTTTGTTAATAATGGAACAACAGCAATACCTTACGTCAAACTTTTAACCTTTTTCATGTGCAATAAGTTATATTAGATCAACACTAAGACAAAAGGCAGTGAATTAAGGAAGTCTGAGCTTTGTATTATGCTGCATTGGGTTTGGGTAACAAGTCATTTTTCGGCCTTACGGTAAAGTAGAATCTCAAAGTCAGCATTTGTATGAACAAGCATATTTTTCAATAATAACCATAACACAGATTTTTGTTGTTGTTGATAAAAGCAGCATTAAGGAGAACACATCCTAATTGGTGCAACACAATCCCTGCTCTTATGATGTTGATTGACAAATATTGTTGCAAAGTTAATGACACAAGAGGGGATTTGATTGATCAAGTGGGTGACTGATCATAAAACTGCAGTCAATATTTGGCTGTAGCTTTAGTTCCCGACTGAACAACAGTGTGGCAGGATGTATGTATGGCTCGACACACACAGCACTGGCAAAGCACATATTTACACTTCAGTCTCTCCTGAGCGTGATGCTGCTGCCTCTGTTTACTATACAGTAAATAATATCCTATGATGCTAAAATGAACAGTCTTAGTGTATTTATTCAGTTGGTGCAAAGGGTATTGGTTAAACCTGACCAATTTTGGTGTAATTGGAATGAAAATCTCTCTGTAATTACTGTACTGTGGCTCCTTTGCTCCCTGTCCCTCTGCTGCAAATTATGGTATAAAAAGTCTCTTTTATTTATAGAAATAAAATGTTAGCTTTCAAGACAATAGGCTAGTTCTGTTTTACGGTAGAGTAGACTTTATCTTTTTAATAAAAATTCCTTACTTGGTGAAAGTTTAATTAATAAGGGACTTAAAGCAAAGGGAATGAGCAAGGGAGTTGGGTCTTTAAGGGGGTACTTATTTTTCCATCTGGGCTATCCTCCAAAAAAACTGTCAATTAGTGTGTTAAGCTGAAGAGACAAAAAACGTCATTAGTTCTTGCAAAAAGAATAATGGGTTTTAAAGGTTTTGCTTTAGAGGCAGGCCAAAAGCACAAGAGTGAGACTTATGTATTTTCATTTATTTCTGGCAATTATAAAAGTTTGAAGGAAGGGTTTATTGTTCTAAGGTGCATGATTGAGGAAGCACACACAGTGGGTTGTTTTTCTAAGTAACTGTGTACCATAATTGTCTGAGATAAGACAAATAAAATTAGTTGTATTTGGTGAAGTGAATCATAGTGTGTAGAATACATAATTTTTCAATTTTGATAGTTTCCTTGTGAGCAAACAAGGCTGTTGTTGTTGATGCTTTGGCTATGCTTTTGGATCAGGATTAGATTGACTGTGTATTGTATATGTTGTACATTATGTGTGTGTCAGTGTACACTGGCTTTCCTGGCGTTACTGCATATGACAGGTATCACCTGCCATACAGTTCACTCACAGAAATAAAATAGCAGTTAAAGCTCCAGAAAACCTTTAATAGTGAATGAATTGGTTTGGTGGTCTTGCTGTCAGTTTGTAAAGACGTCATGAAGCAACTGATGAGCGCTTCCTTCTGGTTTCTTTACTTTATCATAGTCATATTTGGTTCAAATTTTTTCTACTGAGTAAAAATATAAATACAATTAAATGTTTAATTTCTGACAACTACAATGACAATGACTTGACCTCATGACATCCATGACACCATGCTAAGAGTTAAAACCTTTTTGCTGAACCAGTTTAGAGATTTTTCAGAATAAAAGTGTTTGCTTCAACTTTTTCCCATGGTTAGATGTCAAAAAAGGAAACAAAATCCCAATAAATCATAATATTCAACAGTAATTTTAGAATCACACTACTTAAGAGTCACAATAAATAAAGAATCTGCACCTAAGTGTCGTGATCGATATGTTACGTTTCAAGATATGAGCATTTTGTCCCAGCTCTAATAATTAGTCTCGTCACAGAGTACAGAATACTGCGCTTTGCGAGTTGTCGTTATGGAGCAGTGACAGATGGATTATTTTATCATCTAATGGCCTTGTTGAGAGAATAACTTCTATGTAGCATCAATCCATGCATATAATTACAGTAGACACCTGTTATTTGGCAGAATTTGTACTTAAAAAGAATTCCAAGCATCTTATTCTAGCAGACAACAAAAATTCATATTTGCATATGTCACAGGAACAAAACAAAACAAAGGTTGCTTGCAACAGTCTGACTGTTGCTTTTTGTGGATGTCAGTAACAGTGTTTTTTTTTCAGTTTTATAAATGAATTGAGATTTGGCAGTGATGGCCCGTTAACTTTTCTAACAAGAAAATCACAAATATTAAATATGTCTTTGGTCATTTTCATCATTTAATTATTTACTTTGACATTTTTGATTTCATTTAAATCTAATAGAAATGTCCCTACTATCCCATTGGTGATTTCTTAAAAAATAATATAATTTTAGATGCTTGGCACAAAATGAAGATAAAAAATGAAGTTCAAAGTATTATTCAACTCTCTAAAAAAATGAATAAATAATAATATTTATTATTATTTTTACATAAATTCATGTCAAGTTATAGCATTGACACTCAAACCCTTATTAATCCCAGCACTACAGCGCTTTCCTTTTAAAACCTGGATATCATGAATGTGTTACATCATTAAGAGCATTGAGAGTGAAATGTATTTCACCTTGAAGAAATACTTAGTAAATGTGATGAGTTAACCTGCAAATGAGCACGGTCCTCTTTGCAATGAACTTCCTACCTTGCAGATGACCATTTTAAGTTTTTTTTTTTTTCATGCAGGCAGAAAGTGTGACAGTGGTGCTTAGATGAGGCTTACATAAGCGGTCATAGTGCAAGAGTTTTCAGGCGCAGAGCCCAAAATATGTCATTGACTCGTGCAATACACAACAGGAGATGGTTTTTGCATCACAGTGTGTGTGCTAGTAAATGATTGGTTACAGGAGATTCTCCAATAAATTAATTGTTTCCACTTCATGGTTAAGTATGTGCTACTCTTCCAAATCGAGTGCTGGTACTTGGTTATTACACTTTAATAGCTCGCTTGCCAAACTAACGATATATTACTCCATGTGCTGGCTCAGATCAGAGAAGATGAATTGGCTATTAATTAGAGTTGCACTGAGAGGGCACAGGGGAGAGACTACTCATAGCCTTGCAATCAGTGTCTACGGGGGCCCTTTTCTGACTGGGACAACCAGGGCAGGCCCAGGTCACCGGGTGTTATCATGAAAACCATTGAATCCGGCGGAAGAAGCAAACATCAAACATGGCCACCATCTTGTTGAGTCAAACAAAGGACAAGAGACTTTAACATCGCACAGCTGCAATTTCATCTGATGGTTTTAGTCAGGAGTGTGAACAGAATGGCAGAGATGCGTGGGAGGGCCTTTGGCTCCGCAAAGTCCCTTAACAAAAGACTCACGTCCGAAGGACTTTGAATTAGAAAGTTATGGAGGAAATATTTGACGGGCAGAGATGATTTGTAGGGAATATTATTGTTTGGCTCACTTTTCTTGTGCAGCCTCTGAATTAGCCCTTTTATCACAATTAATTAAGCTTGCCTATAGGAGATGTTCCATCTTGAGCTCATCCACACAGGATAAATAAGTCAAAGCGGCAGGATATATGTCCCTTTATTGGCTGACTTGATCTCGGAAGCATCTGTAGTGGGGGGAGGCTGTCTCTGTGGTGCAACTTTGTGGAAGAGTCTTTGCCATCACTCACTTTGAATGCTTCTTTTATGACTCGTTTTGTTAAAAACCTCTTTTTTTAATGCAAGGTATCAGGAGTTATGGCCTGTCTATGCAAATTAGGAAAATTTGACAGTTTGTTATTCATGTCATCGCCTTTTTAAACACTTAAGGGCAATAAATTTCACCGTGACAGGCTGCTCCGAAATTGCCACTAAATATTATTAAATATTTTAACAAGTTCCTTGTAAATATGCCTTAAATGTTTGAACGATGGGCAGGAAGAAAAATGGCTTTGCATCAACTTATTAGAGGCTATAAAAGTGGCAGTGATTTATCATGGATGTGGAGCAACTCAGGCCATCTTTTTTTTGTTTAGCTTATTCTCTGAGCTTGCTTTGTCCTGATGTGCACATTAAAGAGAGAAGCATCATGATAAAAGCCCGCAGTTCCACAAGTCATGAAAATGTTCGCAGCAGACATTGTTGTACCTGTGGTCCTTGAAAGACAGAGCGATATGTGGAAACAGCATTTCAAAGTTTTAAAGCTTCTCGTACCCATATAGAGTTTTACATTTTGTGAAATCACTATAACAGAGTTTATTTATCAAGACATCCTGTTGAATTGGTTTAATACATGTCTGAGGTGAAACAACTCAGACAGCCTTTATTTCACTTTTTAATTTAATATTTTTCCCCAAATTAAAACCACCTGTTATTTAAAGTTCAAACTCAAATCTAACTATTCTTATACCCATTTTAAAGGACACGTTTTGTGCAAACAAAAGCGCTGTCTGTCTCTGCATGACAAGTTCTCTGTAGCATTGTAATGCCTCAGTCTTGTGACACTGATCACCAGATAGCTTCTCATTCTTCAGTGGCCTCCAGCTTCTGCACGGCTGTATTACTGTCTGCCCATGACAATGATGCTGTTGGTTTGATATGAATCGGAACAATCTGTCTGCTGTGTTACTTCTAAATGTATAATAATCAATAATTTTCTCTGGTAATGCCAGTCTCAAATCTCTTTAATTACAAAGTCAAGCTACAAAGAGAAGCTGAACAGTTTAAAAATAGTGTGAGATGTGACAGTCTAGTTGTTTGCGGTGCACCTTTTCAATTGTCAGGGCTGGGAGTTGAGCATCACATCAGGGTCACTGAGAGTAGCATCCAAGGATTTATATGTAACGCTGGCACTATGCAGATTCCTTCAGCCACCTCCCAGCTTTCAAATTCAGAAGTCAACTTTTTTTCTGATTAGCCTATCATTTTGCGACTTAAAGTGGTCTCTTAATTTATTGCACTTCAATTTCGAAGTTCAATTTCTTGGTCTTTATTAACTCTGAAGGGGGGAAAATGATGTCGGCCAGCACCTGCATGGACAGAAAAAAAGAAAGAAGGAAAAAAGAAAAAGGAAAACACAACTTGGCACAACATTGCTGGACAAAAGAATAAATAAAAACGTTTAATGAAAACATAAACATATTAAAAAACTCCAACTGTACAGTTACCTCTATGGTTTTAGTATGTAGTCTCATCGTCACGAGAGAGCGATCAAAAAAGCCGGTGCGTATGTTTTACCATCCAACGAACATGCATCCGCTCGATGCTCAATGCTTTCAGAGCATGTGTGTTTATTATCTGCTCTTTTTTTTAAAACTCTGATCTGACTAATTCTCTGCAGACCTAACTGACACCTCAACTCTTCGTCATCAGTGCTCCTGAGATTCACAGCAAGCAAAAGCAAAAGCAAAAAAAGCTCTGCACAACTGGGCCTTGTCACAAATCAACGGATTATTATTTATAAAATAATACCAACTCAATATACGTTTGTATGCTATATTTATACTGCAACATTTTAGCTTTAAAGACATCTTGATCTAATCAATTGTTTTGTTTGTTTGATGCTCATTATTATATTGTGACTCGTGCCTTGGCTGCTTGATGCTCTTTTTAAATGCATGGGTATAAAGAAGGCAGGCATGGGTCGTGTAATCCACAAACCCTTCACTGTTTTGGTTAGACGCCTACTACAGTATTCTACAAATCTCAGTGCTGTCTGTGCGCATCACTCTTACTGCTTAGTGTGACGTGACGGCTGCCATGTCAGCAACATGGCACATCTCTGTTCTCCCTCTCCGGAGCCCTCTGCGAGTTTTCCCTGGGGTTGGCAGAATACGAGTGCCCCCTTGTCTGACTGGCTATAACCTTGCCACCAGCTTGTGTGTGCGTGCATGTGTTTTTTTCCCCAACTCTAAAGACTTGAACAATGATGACTCAAGCCACGCAGAGTACACCTCAGGGAAAATACAGTGGAAATAAAAATAACAAGTGGATTTTTGACTGCAGTCAGATGTGAGAGGAGGCACGCTGGCACTCGGCTAAAAGCCGGAGCAGATTCAGCCCCCCCAGTTCATTAGATTAGGCTGTCTCGTGTTCAGGAAGTGCTGAAAGGCACTGCAGATTGTATCTGCACAAAATGCTGTCCTTACATCCAGAGACAGTTGCCAGTCCCAGTCTTTGAAATTCCAAAGTAGTTCTCAATCCAGTTATAGACTGATATTGTGGTTGTCTCTTTGTGGCCCTCCTGCTAAGGGTTCTTATTACAAGGGTTAAGTATGAGGATGCCTGTGTTGGTATTTTTGTGGTTGCTCATCTTCACGCCGCACAAGAATTTCTCTAAATTATTTATTTTCCTGACACCAACATATGGTGCTGTAACTTGTTTGTCTTGGAGCGTACTGGAGAAATGCAAGACCTAGACGGGATTACTTCTTGTGTGTATACATGGGAGACCCTCTTCAAACAATGCCGTTTTTTTGTTATTTCTTTTGCTGGGTGGGCTTTGTTGATGCAATTCGGTGCAACCCTTGACAAGAGTTCTCTTCTCATCAATTTGAGAGCAAAGAGATAATAAACATAATTGGGCCAAAATGAGGAGATGTTTAAAAGAGAGGCCTCTGCCATTGCTCTGCAGTTGATGAGCCAACTGAACGAGAAGCAGGACGGGCCATGGAAAAATTGGGTCCTGATCTTCTTCGAAATGCCACAATTAATTGCTGTGCGTTGTCCCCAATGCATGGATGATTAAATGCGCTCCTAAACTACCCTGATTTGTGGGGGCACCTTGCCGATTTTATTTGCCACTGTTAACATTTTCATCCCTGCATAATGCATGGTGCTGTGGGGCAAGGAAGTGCTGCAAACAAATGGCCTGAGGGATCGCCGTAAACACAGCGTGCCATAAGGGGGAGAAGACTAACAGTTCAGTGCCGCCTCCCTCAGCCGGTCTTCTTCTGACAAACTAGACAGCCCCTCTGCACCTCGGCTGCAGCTTAGCAGAGCAGCACAGTGTGGTTATCAATGTCAGTTACCTCAGCTATTCAAAAAACGTTGACTGCAAATCACTAGAAATCTATGTATATATATATATATAATTATTGAGAATGTAAGGACAGGGTTGGGGTTTGATCAAATGGAATATGCTCATCTGTATCTTTATTAATCAACAACGAATGCATGTCTCATAGAATATTTCTATCCGACTAATTGAATACGATCGCTCCTCCTTCAGCATGTATAGGCTGAGGTCACTTACACTAGTTAATTCTGACAGCGAAAGCAATGTGGTGCTGGTTCCTTTGTGTTTAGGGATTTTAATTCCTCATTGCAATAATCAGTGACTGATGGGAGCCCTAGTGCTTTATGAAGGCATGCCAAATGACATGTGCTCCCTTTTGAACATGAAACACTCAGAGTAGAAATATGAATTTTCACATTAGAGGCATACTAACTCTGTGATTAAGATTTACTTGATCTGGGATCTTGGCTGTTAGAAGTGCAACGCTGCACACACGGCCTGCCCGAGATGTCAGCTGTCATGGCATTGGCCCATAGCCTTACACTTGGCAGGTCTCCACCCTCTCACCTCCGGCTGACAATGCAAATATACAGGCAAACGATGTGTAGCCACTGGACAGCTCTGTATCACTCGTGTAATTCCCTATAGTTAAAAAAAAAGTAAAAACACGGACCTGGTGTGAGTTGATCATCATAATGATGTTCCTTTTTCATGATGAGAGGCTGCTGTTTTGACAGTTCTTCATTTTAGGTCATAAACCAATTCATCCTCTCCAGTTCTAGGCACTATGTTTAGTTTTTTCTAACTCAGCCCCTTGCCATTAAAGCGCTCTGCATGGCATTAACTAATGCACCAGGCAATGGAAAGAGGGCAGATATTGTTTTTTATGGCCTGACCTTTGAAACATTATTATTTTTTTGATGAATAACTGTTTACTCTGAATGCGGGCATTAAACAAGTTTCCTCAAGGTTTGCAGTCATCGTCCCTGAGACAAACAGCAAAACAAAAACCTCTCATCCTGTGCACATGCAAAGTGAAGAGAGCTGTCAGCGGAAATGGAAAGTCTCTTTTAGTGGACTGGAGAGCAGTGTTAAATAGGTGGCAACCAGTTCATTAGGATGCCTTTCAGAGCATGAAAAATGACCTTTTCCCTTGTAATTGTAGTCTGAGTTCACAGATAGTTGACTGGAACCAGAGCATACTGTACGTTGACAAGGATCACTGGAAACAATTAGCATTGCATCTCACCAGACACTCTGCAAGCAGCTCCGAGTTACCACTTTTTACACATTCTGGTTGAAATGCCAGTCTGATTGATGACATGTGACATAAGATAAGTTTAGCATACACACATACATCAGTTACTTTACCGAGTGCAGTGAACCGAATCTAATACTTTATTAATCTCATGGCACGGCTTAAAAAAAGGTTTTCAAAAACAGTCCAAAGTGTATTGTATGGCGACATAATAATAACTTGACACAGATAATAATGATATATTGTGTAAAGCTTGTCTTATATTGACTTTTAAATGTATTTGTTGTGCAAAAATGATTAGACTTCAAATTACACGGTGGGAGCCAACACATAACATTGGTCTGACACCAAATGTCAATATTATTTATCAGATAAATGTAAAAGCGCAATTTATGATCCAAATGTTATGGAACAGGTAGACCCACCAGCAGAAGTCAAGACACCACATAGGAACCTGCTTTGATTGCCATATAGTGGGAAAGAGATTTCAATGCAAAGAGTAATGCTGGTCAACAAAACAAGATCTAAACAAACACATTTTTAAATGTAGTGGCAAGTTTAGTCTTTGTTTTATTAACACTTTATTATTACTAGTTTAATTCTGACTTATTGTACTTCTATGTACCACAATTACAATGTTCAGATTCGTTTACATGAAATGTGTGTTCCAATACTCATTATATACATTATATATTTGCCTCTGGAATATACTGTAACTCCAGACGCCTCCCATGTACTGGTTTGGTTTCAATTCTATAGAAAGACATACAACGTTCAACGTATTCCTTCACAACACACCCTTCTCAATCTAGAGTGTCAGGGGAGTGCAGTGTATTCATATTTCACACACATGCGGAAAGCATAAAAAATGTGTCGATATTCATGTATAGCTTTACTTTTGCAATGTGTGTTGCCACATTAAGCTGAGGTTATAGCTAGAATAAAGCATACATATATGACACCATTTTGGATCCCTTCTCTTCTTTTGAATCTTTATTGCTGTCATCATCAGAAATTGCCCTCCTCCTCTGTGGTGTTTTCATAAGACAAATATGATGTGGTTGAAGAGACCAAATATTTAAGGTATCTGCAAATGTGATGCACATCTGTCAAACAGCCCAAGGGTAAAAACCGGCACATAACAAGGCAACAAATGCTGATCCGGGACTTCTCTGCGGCAAAATAAAATATGGCTCAAGTTTTCATTAAGGTGCTATTGATTAGCTTTTCCTGGCAATGAATTATGGACAACATTAAATAAAAGGGAAAATATTTTTATGACTTCACTTAGACCATGCCAGATTCCTCATTGCCTCTTGTATGCTCGCCCTGACAGGCATTTCGTTTTCTCATTTTTTGGGGCTTTTGTGAGATATGGACAAAGTATAAAAACAACAAAAAAAAAACAATTTATGCATGTAAAATTATTTGGAGTACATTTTAAGAATGCAATTTCTTTGTTGTTAAAGGAATAATTTGGTTTTTCACACTCCCCCCTTGTTATAAATACCTTAAAATGTCTAAATATCCATTGAAAGTAAAGAACAATCATGCAACATAATCCAAGTCGCTGCTCTCTCCTTAAGTTCTATTTTCATGGAAATTATGTGGTTTATGAAGGTTGTTGCCTCTGCCCGGAGACAGCAATTGTATGTTCTTGGCACTATATCTTGAAATATTAGGACAGAGATCTTTCGTGCTGATGAAGCCACATGGATGAATGAGGAAACCTCTTCAAGTCAAAAACAGGAAGTTAATTTGCATTTGATTTACTTTGACTTCTCGATATCTTTGATGACTTTCCTACAGATTATCTTTGTCTTTACCTGAGTCTTCGTCTTACTCTACACCTTCATAAACGTTGCTGCACCCCCACACCGTGGCATCCGCTATCTCATAAACAGCCTCTTATTATTGCACAAGCATTCCTCACAACCTTTATTCTCATACCTCCTTCACTGCTATGCCACTGCCTCTGGTGGCCCGGAAGTAGGAAATACAACACCAAAGTAATACAATGTACATAAATATAAACATAAAATATATATTTTCTTCTAACTTTCTCCGTAAAACACGCGAACGACCTATACCGGCATGAAAATCCCTCTTGAAACCAAATTAGGTGACCTACGTGAAACGTGTAGATCTGATGAGGTTTTTTCTGAGGGAGGTGTGGGGGGGTTATGTTCAGTGAACAGCGAACAGATGCACGTGCCAGAAGGGAGCGCGAGTGCATGGTAATATAATATTTTACGGTATATCTAAGTTAAGTTACCCAGGAGCTCTGTTGACATAGACTTGGCTAACGTTAGCTACAGCTTGATGAATTGAGTCATTGAACACCGCAGGAGATGTTAGCCAGCTAGCTAACGCTGCGGTGGAAAGTTATTAGCTAACGCTTCCGTTAATGAGGAGGTAGATTCTGAGGGGAGGGGACTGAGGGGCCGATCACACAGGACGAGACTTCTTAAAGCGTAAAGCGTTAAAAAACTCCTTGACAAAAATGCGCCGGGCGGTTTTTAAATTATTTTTTCATAAGAGTACGGCGAATACCTATCCCGAGTTGTGTTTGGATGATGAAAGCTTTCAGTTGTACTTTGGGCTAAGCAGGAGTCAGTTGGAGCGTCTTCTGAGCAGCAGAGTTGTGTTTCCATCTAGAATTGTAAAGCTCTCTTACATGCGTCACTTTCACACGTTCATGCATTCCGTGCATTTTACTTATCCATATTTTTATTCTTTTATTTTTTTTTTGCTTTTTTATTCCCTGCAGAATCAACTGTAAATATTCAATACTCCCAATTAAATATCCACGCCTCTCCTTATTGCACTCTGTTTCATATTTAGCATCAATTGTTTGTTGTTAAATGTTTTGCATCCCCCTGTAATATCCTTCTCACCTTTTTCACCCCTGACCCGTTTTTATGCCTGCCTATAACATATTCATCAATATATTTTCTCGTTCTTTGTCATGAACACCCACATAAGACCGGCTTCCTTGATATTCGCTCAGAGTACACAATCTTGGCTTTGGCTTCACCACCACTGGAATGTACTGACTGTTAATGTCATATATTAGGCTGATTATGTCTCTCTAGTAAATAATAGTTCAACCTGTCGGACCTGTTTTGTGTTCTGAAACAAATTGTGTCTTCCAGCATATAAATGTTGTTTTTTTCTTACCTGGGACAAGTTGTCTGGCCAGTTTTCACAACTGGAACATTTTTTTCTTCTTAATTTTGTCCAAGTTGTGACTCGTTGAGCACAATGTAGTGAATGCTTGGATACAGAGTTCTAAATGTGTTATGTATATGAACGAAAAGAGAATAGAACGGTCCTCAGTTTAAGTAAATTCATAGCAATAATGCTACTCAACTATTTATCCCACTTGAATTTGGCCAACATGCATGTTTTGTAGTTTCGGAGCTATTATCCTAGATGGCATGAAGTCCTTTTAGCTGCATGTCTCACAATGAGCATTCCATGCATTCTGTGCTTGTTTCCAGAACACACAGAACACGTACAAGTTCATGACATTTGCGTCATCAAAAAATAAACAATAAAAAAAATGTTGCATTGTGTTTTTTTTATAGAATTGCAACCGCACCTACAAGTAATTAAACTCTGTGCTGTATGAACTCATATGATCCGTATGTTCTCTTTACTGTGGTGTCGTTGCATTCAGACAGAGGTATGGTACATACCAGCCATCAACTGCATAACATTGTGTTCATTTTTTTGAAGTGCTGAAACTAATTTCTCAAACAGAAAGACCGAAAAAAAAAAAACATGACACCTGAGAGAACATTTTAGACTGACACATATTGGGGAATAATGTGTTTTTCACTAATCACAGGCAGTAAACATGTGTCTTCAATCATAATTAATTTCAGTTGTGATGGCTGGACAGGGAAGTAATTCCAACATGGTCTGGCAGTTTGTCACTTAAACTGCTTTAAAACTACAGTTTGTGGTTTTGAATTAAAAAAAAGAAAAAAGCTTTGTAATATTTGCTCAAACCGTCACTATAGTCTGACAGAAGTGCATGATCCAGATAAACTGTGAATACATCAGGTTTCTCTGGCTTTTCTTAGTTCTCCTGATGAAGAAGAACAAGAATCCACCGCACCCAAAAGAAAAGAACCAATCAGAAGTCTCAAACCCAGTGTCATCCACTGCTCCTGAAGCTCCTGAACTTTCAAAACTGTCAAACAAACTGTCAAACTAGGCAGCGCTGCTCAGTATGATCAAGACTCTGATTTCTTACTTTAAAAACACATTTTTAGCTGCTCTGTTTAGCTGCAATGCAACCCAGACACCAAAACCAAGCACCCACCGACCACTGACGAATTGTTGTATTTAATGCGAAAAATATAGATCAACACTCAAAAAACCTTTTCCAGCTGTATGCAAGACACCTGGAGCTTAGTCTTCTGTCACTTTTCATGTTATTGTTGTGGAAGAAGAGCTCATGGATTTGAATATGTTTTTGAAACATAAAGCTATTTTATTATGTTCGATAATTTACAAGTTTCACAGCTTTGAAATCTGACTTTGGTAGTTCATTAACCTGCCACATAATGACAATCAAGAAATGACAAATCTGGTGTAAAGCTGCGGTGCATAGTTAATAGAACATGTTGGAGATGTGACAGTGCATTATAAAAGAACGCCATGACTGCTAGCTTCTCTTCAGTGTTCAGACTGCAGCCACTTAGTGCACCAGGTGTTTTGCACAAGATTTTTCCACAAGACAAATGGAAAAGTGCCATATCCTTTAAACATCCCATTAATATGTCTTATAAGACTCCGTACAACTGAGCACCAAAAGCTCGATTTTATTACAGTTTCTTGTCTTTGTCAGGCATAGCTTCCAGTTTACGTTTTCAGGTAATTATAGAGCTATGCACACTAGAGTGGCACAAATTAGCACTTTGGGCAAAGAATCAGTTGGCTGGATGCCCATCATTGGCTGAATGGCCCGGCCTTGATAAACACACAAGCACAAATGCCTGTAAAAGGGCCCCAAAGTGTGCGTCAACATTTTAATGGAGGATGTGTCTAGGCCCCGCATTACTATGATTGAAGACTAAATCAAAAACATAACTGTTACAGGACAGTTTTTCCTGAAAACTAAGACAGTTATGTCCCACTATCTCCTCTGATTTCATGCGATACGTTCTGGTAATAATCTGTGTTGGTAACAGAAGAACCCTGAAGAATTATTTGAAAAAACAGGACAAAGCTGAGAAGTTATCATAGATGAGCTCAAAACAAAGCTAATGTCAAAGATGTTTTGACCTAAATCCTTTGGGTCCAGTATTTTTTCAAGTAGTGTGCCTGTTTTGTTATGGCTATATTTCTTCTTTCTAGATGGATGCACTGTAAATCATTGTTGCAATAAATGATGAATTGAGAGGACATCTTGAAAAGGCTGAGTCTTTAGACTATGCAAGTGCTTGATGTGTGAGAAATGATGTGAGGGGTTTGATGTGGTTTAAAGAGTGTTTACTTCCTAGATGCCATGAAAGAGAACTCATGGCTGTACTGTATGTAACAGCTGAAGCTCATGGTAGGAACAGCAAGACAGAGAGCAGCGATTCCTCCTCATTGCATTTGGAATTTCCTCCCAGCTGATTGAAGTATCAGCATATTGCTGCCATATTCCCTTCCACAAGAACCCACAGTTTTAATAATTTGCAGAATGAAGGGGGCTGATGAGAGGTTATCGAAGTCACTCGCATTCGTTTAATCTCTGAAGCAAAGAAAGCAGTGTTGAAAGCCGACAACTGAAGCCGTCTGTGCTAATGCACGCTGTGCAACCGGTATGTGCACGGTATGCATACAGTCATCAATACATGCCAAGAAATACTATATGTACTACGTTTACAGTATGATCATGTGGAGGAAAAATAACAATAAGTAATCTCATGTCATTTAGCTGTTCTATGCAAAGTTAATGTAATCCTCTAATGTTTAGTGTAACACATCAATCATGCAAAAATCTATTGTTGCATTAGCCTTGAAAGAACAATAATAATAAAAATGCTATAATGGTTTTAGCTTCCTTTCCATAAATCATACTCGGGGCTGGGGGTGTAGAGGGCGCATCTTAACTTGCTACTTCAGCTCATCTGAGCAGTTGAAAGGATGCTAAATACTGATATGATATTGAACAATAACCGGAGGCGCAGTTGGTCACTTTCACCCTGAAGTGGTTTGAAATACTGCGTGACACAGTCAGTCGCTGCTTCTAACAGAAGTTGACCCAACACCTTCTACAACGACATAAAGCAGTTTTCTGTTCAATAGCCACTCAACAATGGACTGTAAATCAACAGTAAATGCATAAAAACAGTGCAAAGCGAAAGATTTATTGTAACACCGCAAATCCTTTTAAACAAATATAAAAATAACACCAAAATCAGCCGGAACGTCATTTAACAGGTCATGCTCACTTCAGTTTTGAGCTGATCCGCGGTAGCTGACAGGCTGTCAGAATTTACATCGATATTAACGTTTGATTAATAACACAGCTCTCACTCTCAAGATGGGTGATGTTCTAAGTGTATATGTCTGTGATGATGAACAAAGCACATGATTGGAGCACAATGTTTTTTTTTACAACGGTTAAACAACACATTAGGATACTCTGTATATGAATGTAAAAGTACTACGGTTAAGCAAATCTGTTCCATAATGTGTCATCATACAAACAACCGCGAGGCCAAACAAACACGTATAGAGGAGATTGCTGTAGAGCACAGCTTTCAGATTTGATAAGCGGAAGTGCAGTTCTACCATGTGGTTTCAACCTGGGACCTTTACAAGTGCTTGTCAGAGTAGTGCTCAGAGTACTGCCTAAAGAGGCTTTTGATTTCACAGAGAATACACTCTTCCCAGGAAGTGGGCGGAGAAGATAATTCTCCAAAAGGGGAAGGGGAAAAAAAAAAAGAAAACTAGAGAATTAATAAACCTTTTTAGTCTGCGTAATCATTCATTTTGAACTTCAACTAAACAGAGCAACAAAACAAATCATTTTTGGGGAAAGAATACATGTATTTTAATGCCCTCAAGCAAAACTAATTAAAGACGACACCTCATTTACATAAATAAGCATTATAATTTGCATGCACGCACAAGGGAATAGAGTCAGAAAAGAAAGCAATATTTTGCAGTCTGCTAATTTCATTTTATTCAGGATTTAGGCTTAATAAAGATTCATTTTGAAGGGGAAAGGAAAATAATCAAAGGGGAAATTTGAACTATCTCCAAAGATGCAGAAGCCCTCTATTGAAAGGGCTCTTTCCGAGTCACCAGATGACTCCTAATCTGGAGTGGCACTTCCTGGCCCAGCTCCAACACCAACTCCTTGAAAGGTAAAAAAAAATTTAGAGCCCAATTTATTAGTATGCAGTTCTGGCATCGGGTAGAGAATTAATGGCGGTGACTGATAATGACTGTAATCGTGGCACAAATGGGGTGTTGAAATAGCAAACAACGGGCACAAGGCATGTAATGGGGATTTTATTAATTACCCGAGGTCCCTAGCATGAGCAGTCTGCAGGATTTACTATGACCATGCCAGCCGGTCGAGGAGGGGTCGGCGAGTCTAATCTGACAATGAATGGGTCACTATGCAGAGACTGCAGTGTGGGCAAAACAACGTAACGTGGCATGCTACTGTACTGCTTTACAATACAGTTTTTTCTGGTATTGAAAAGATGAGAGGTGTTGTATTCTTCATTTGGCTCATGTTTTGGGTTTTGGGTAAGATCGAACAGCAGAGTCGGTGAGCACAGTACTTTTCAGTGAATGGTTACAAAGAGCTGGACTAAAGCAACAACAAAAAAAGAAGCACATTTGCACATTCACCAAGTGTTTAGTCACAAAAGAAAACAGATCAAAAGACCAGAAATAATTCAGATAAATTACCCGCTATCTTTTTTGATTAAGTTTTATAGTAAATGCATTCACCTACAAT
Organism: Clinocottus analis; assembly: GCF_023055335.1. NCBI lineage: Eukaryota > Metazoa > Chordata > Actinopteri > Perciformes > Cottidae > Clinocottus > Clinocottus analis. The sequence goes on along the minus strand of NW_027176153.1, from coordinate 14,542,108 downwards.
GAAATAAGCTCTCTCTATCTCGTCGCTGGCTATTAGAAAAAGAAATCAACATATGGTAGCACTGTCAGGTAGGATAGCCCATTCACACATCAACTCATCAACAAGAGAGGATTGATTAAAAGTCCTTTTTATTACTCACTGCATCCTTAATGGACGCTAGACTTTCAAAATGGAAGAAACAATTAGAGTTTTACTGCTTTGTGGGCACTACTGATTTATATAAATCACTGCACGGGTGTAAATTTTCCAATAAAAGACTGAACCACTCCTAGCATACATAATCAACGTGTCCACACTTGGTACATACTCTAGACTCGCACAATCTCTTTAAATTGGTAGGACTCAACAGTCACACCAATTCAAGCAACCAATCAACAGATTGGGTGTGCTTGATGGAATTTATAAACTGTTTCTATATGCTCTACCACTACTAATCATACCCTGAGCTTTCTGCCCCAAAAAATAAATCTCCCCAAGGCAAACAAACATCTCTATGGCTTCTTATATTTCAGTGCTGTAGGAAGATGAAATTGGAGTTTGCTCTGGTTTATTTAGAGTAGATATTAAGAGCATTGGAGTGGTTTCCCCCTCAGTAGCTTGGTTAGTCCTGGCATGTGAGAAGAACATTGTCATCGTATTCAGATGTTGAACGCTCGTTAGATGTATTTGAGGTTCATCTGGAGTCATTTGGACCCCAAATGTAACAACTGCTACCAAATGATTTTGGTGATGAAGATGCTTGAAATGTAGCCTTATGAAGGCACGCAGCCGGATCTGAGCCCAGGGAGGAGAAAGCAGTTGTTCAGGGTGAAGTGGTCACTGGGTGCCGTTGAAACACGAGGTAGGTGGAGCCATGCTATGTGCAATATAAAAGGCCACTCCCTGTTATACAATCAATAACGTGAGTTTAAAATACCATCTTAAAATTGGCTGTGTACCAAGGTGCAGTGACACTTCACATTTTCTTCTTACTGAAAAAGCGATGGTGGTCAGCGTGATTCATACAAGTTATAATTGATCCTTAATCGTGAACAGTTTAAACAAAAGAAAAAAGGTACTAAAACATCCATAAAACAGGTAATGCTTCATCATAGTTCACTAGTCTGCTTGTGCATATGATCAGTATGCAATTAACCATTTCGCCAACGCCCGACTAAGCCCAGGACTAGTTCACCTGAAAAAAGGTATTCTATTTCTGTCATCACAAAGAAGTTTTATTGCCTGTGTCAAAACAGCCGTAACAGACGGATCCACCTGCACTTTAATTCACAAACATTCCATCTGGGGTGTGGAGTGAGCTTACCAGACCTCAACTGCTTCTCATCTTTGCTTGAGGCTACCGGCTCAGGGCAACGTTAGCTGCTAGCACACCACTCAAGAATCTCAGACTGAAGGGTCGGCGGTTGAGCTGTATTGTGGGTAATACATATATTATACTGCATTAGTTGTTACGAGAGAGGAGAATGTGTGGATTAAAAAGGGAGACATCGCTGCATCGATTTAGATCCTTTTCTTAATCTACGTAAGTCCATGCGTTAGTGCCTTCTCGGACCTCAGTAGTGCCATAAAACATAAAGTTATGCCATGAAAACTTTGGCTCTAAACTTTCAACACGGTGGTGTGAGCAGCCACGGGTCAACAGGTGACACCACAAGTGGTGCAGTCCGAGTGAAACTTAAACTAATATGTGAATCTGACAATTTGCTCAGATTTGATTTCCGTGTAAAACCAGTTGGAAGTTATGATATGAGCGGCGTGGTGAAGGCCCACAATGTTTCTATATCCATAATATAAAAACCCTAACGACACTTGCAGAATGTCCTTCAGATCAAGTGTTTTTCAAAGAAACCTATACATTTATCATTTTTACTATTTATATGAATAGTATTTCACGTCAGTATTCAGTGAGTAAGAATCTTTAAAGCTGGTTATATTTCTGTCAGCGAGGACTCTATTGTAAAAAAAAAAACATTCATAAAAAAGTAAGGTGAGCCAGCTGCACATATTTAAAAGAAGGGTAATAATGAACTTAATGTCTTTTTGTTCAAGTCACATTGCGTGACAAAGGTGTGTGTATATTGTACAGTATATTTATCTCATACCTTTGCCCAAGGGCAACTGTTGGTAACATGACCTCACCAGTCAGGTTCACACTTTTTTTCTTTTTGTCATGCACATGCTTTATGATTTGAGCAGTTTTTTACATTAGTGTTTTATTTATTTTGTATCTTCTTTGAAATAATAAACTTGAATCTGTAGACATAAAACTCATTATCATTGCTTTTATAACACCTGATAACACCTGATTTGCAACCAAATAAGCAGCAATTAACAACGATAGAACAAACGTTTCACACCTTATAAAGGCCTTGTATTTACGTCAGGGACCTGATTTTTATGAAACATCAGTTTTTGTTTTCATAGCTTAACAAATGTTAATGAAACATCATCTGATCAAACAGCTCTGCAGTGGAAAAACATTGGCAGTCAGTGAACAGTTAATACATTCCAGCTCCTGTGATTGCTGTTTTATCACCAAAATCAAAATATGCACTTTTTCAGTACCTTCCCTCATTCACATGTTCTGACAAGGCTTTCACAAGTGGCTTGGCTCGAAGTTGCGTTTATGGGATTACTGTGTACTTTAGTGTACCTTGTTTTATTTAAACATTGTTTTATAAGGGGAAAAGTATCACCTTGTAAGAACAACACTTGAAAATGATTTGTTAGTCAAGTAAATGTAATTGTATGATACAAAAAGTATGCAAAGGTAATCTCAGTATGAGGTCTACATATGTTTAGAACTGCACTCGTGACTTTATGAAATATTGGCACAGCCTTTGAATGTCAAGTATATCCTGTTAAATGGCTTTCCTGTCCCAGAAAGAGTCATCACTGCAATGGAAAATACCAGTAAGTACATACCCCATTAACTTGTGAAATGCCCATCCACCTGAAGCTTTTGGATATTTTCCTTTTTTCATCTCAAGTACCTGTTCCATGGGTGTTGTGAGGCCACGTGTAACAAATGTACTGAAAAACAGTCATGCCATAACATATCGAAACCTGTTTTTTGCGTAACGATCTGGATATTTAAAAACAAAAAAAATCCACCTCATCATGAAACAGGCGTTGAATATCCCTTCAAGTTTTTTTTGTTGCTCTACTTGTCCCGTCTCTGAGGTGAGACAGAGGGACTTTGAAACTAAAGTTGGCTACATTCTTTGGCAGTGACACACAGAGAAGTATCACCTTATTGCTCACTTTTACAACACATGAAAAACACAGAGAGCTGAAACCAGATGTTCAGGTTCTAATCTAAAAAAAATAAAACATGGTAGCATGCGTAGCAAGAAAAGCACAAGTATGTGTTGAAGAAAGAAATGACAACTCCTGGTCGAAACGTCATTTGAATTAATTTTTTTTATTAATGATGAAAACAACTGTGATAAAGTTCCATGCTAGTGGGACGCAGCAGTCCCATGTCTAGCAGGAGATCCCTCTGTGTGACAGAGGTGTCTCAGGCAGGCGTGTTTCCTCACCTGGTCCTGTGTTTACCTCAGATGGTTGGATTAGGAAGCTGCCATGTGGAAGATATGACTCTAATCCATTGTGCATCTTGGCACTCAGACATGGTCCTCTGCAACACTTCCGCTCTCTTAAAGGTAGAGCAACGCCCTTCAGGAATGCAAGAAATATCAACAACATTTTGAGAGTCTCAGCGTGTGATACAGGAGTAATTTGAAATACCACGTAGGGTGCAGTTTGCTCTACGAAGGATGGTCGCAGGTGGGCTGTTTGGGGATCAGCGAGATGGAGTGTTATGACTGTGTCTTATAGCGTTATAGTCATCAACTAGTTGACAAAGATAGATATCTAGACCTGTTAGGTGCCATCAGATCCTACAGGACATTGAATGGAGACCCATAACTGGCCCAAGGAAGACTGGCCTTGATACTTTATAAGTAATTACAAAATGTTTGGGACCTTTGTGCACCTCAGTACTTTATGAAGTAAACAAGTTGAACAAATAGCTTCTATATTTACCGTATTTAAAGTGTTTTTGTCATGTCTGTCTTTCTGACAGTATCTCCTTTATCTAAGACAATTCAAAGTTTTGTTTGAAAAATAGGAATAAGAACATCAAGTTTTATGTTGAAAGGGAAACAGTGTAGTTCATAAAGCTGCTCATTTGGTGAGTTCACAACTACTGTATCTTAAATACTGTATATAATAAAGTTAATTCTTAAGAGGTAACGGTTGTCCTATGATAGCTTTCACAACATGTTGAAGCTTAGTTTATACTTGTCGTAGTGAAGCCAGAAAATGGCGTAATCACGGCTGGGGATTGGTGCGCGTAGCTCCACAAGTGGTCGCCACGCTTGGTCGTACACCTCTTTATTTATGTAACTTGGTCATGTGGTCACAAATAGTTTAAAAAATATCTTTTTACATGTACTGGGTTCATCCAAATAAAGCCAGTTTGTTTGTAGATCCTATAGGAACAGGATGTCTTACAAATCTTAATTTGTATATGTTTTACCAGCCAAATCAAATGGTTACTTGTAATCCCGGCTTCTTTCTTTACAGGCCTTGTACAGAAGCAATAAAGTAGACCATGAATATGTGATTTGAGTTTACAGATAATTACAATCCCCCCTCAGCATCCTGGAGGTTGGTTTGTGGTTACACCTTCAGTCTGTGGGTAACACTTGTTGTTTTTTTGATTCTTCACAGTTCATTTTGTTTGTACGCCCTGTCGTGTTTTGGAGAATAATGCAACAAACGGCACATTGAATATAAACGCCTCCGTCTGCAGAGGCTTGCACTATAGTGACAAACGCAAGTATAAAGAAAGCTTCAGACAGGGCGAAAAACATCTCTAAATGAATGCGCATATCATTTATTTATCGATATTTCATGACCATTTAGGACATTCTACTAATGTGAGAGTTTACATCTTTATCGTGTGTGTGTTTTGGCCAGAGGACTTAAGCCCTTGATGTTGTAACCACATCACCGCCTCCATCACAAATGGTAGAAAGCAAAAGTCTTATTTATCCAATGTGCTGATAATTAAGCCGTTCTCATTAGTGACATAATTGGAAATGTAATTAGCAATGGTAATAATTACAACATTTAATACCTTTTCTCTTTAGTTATCGGACTCATTCAAACTGGTAATTAGCAGTCACAAGAATTTCCTACTTTTTGTCCTAATTCATTTTAATCACCAATTATTTGTGTTTTATTTTACATCAATAAATCATTTCCACATTCATTTTGATTTTAAACATACACACATTGCCCACTCTTTAAAGTAGGTTTTTATAGTAAACTTTTCCTAAACTTTGCTCGACCTTCTTATAACAAGACCAGTGGCGGGCTGTGAAAATCGCCATGACGCCAGCTGTCGAGTTTAACAGCTGATCCAGTTAGCTTGCGAGCTAACAGCGAGCTTCCATGTTTTCATTGCGCGTGTCTCACAAGCACGGGGAGATGCCGCCAGCAGGTGTAACACAGAGTCCTCAAGGAATAGTGTCCAGATACAGATTCTCTCTTCTTCTACTTCTAATTAAAGCAGTCTTGTTTTCTAACTTAAAGTAGCGCAACCAACTGCCAACAACGCCAGCTAAAGTACAGGAGTGTGTGGTGCGGGGTATTTCTGTCCTCATTCATTCAGTGTGAGTAGGACAGAACCAGCGAGCAGGCGTCACTGTGTTTAACCGGCAGAGAGAGAGAAGACAGAGAGAAGAAAGAGAGACAGAGAGAAAGACAGAGGTGAGATGTGATTGGTCAAAGAGCGTTAAGGAGCGCGCGTCAAGCTGGCCAGCGACCTGGCTACAGAAACAGAAAGCAAGGCAGCAGGAGACAGGAGCTGGGAACATGAGAACATAAGCTAATAGGGAAAAATATTTATGTTGTGCATTTGTGAAAAATAATTACATTATAAAATAGATATAACTTTTAATTATTTAAAAAAAATGTAATTATATATATATATATATATATAAATAAAATAGCTATAACTTTGTGATTCTGTTCAGGCCAGCAGAGAAGGCCGAGCTGGCCCTGACGGCTGTGGCCAAACATGTGAGGCGCTCCCTTGGTCACACCTGGATGAAAGACAGTGTCAGACTTTCACAGTTTATATCAATCAGTTTGCACCTGAGAAGTTGCTTTTCCACATTGAGAAATACGGTTAATCTCTCAGTTCAAAGAAACTTCATGTGACGGTAAACAGCTGCTTTATGTTTATCTACAGAAATCAGATGGCAGAACAGTGAGAATCGGGCAGAGGCGATAACTCCTTGGCGGGTTCAGCTTCGGCACAAATTGTTCAACAGGACGGTGAGTCTTAAAGTTATATTTACGCCTTATCACCAGAAATATGCTGTGAATTTTATAACATGTATTCAATTGGTAAGACTTTGATGGGTAAAAAAAAACCTTTCAAGTATAAATTAGGGCGGGCAAAAGTAAGGCATTTGTAAAAGCATTTGACAGTTTGTAGGAACAGCTCTAGAAATAATTTCCAGGAAGTGGGAAACAAATTATTTGATCGTTGACTTTACTTCCACGTAACACAAAATGTTTCTTGTAATGTGCAGCGTTGGTGTCTCTGCTCAGTGTTAAAGTTGCACCTCTGTTTCGAGGAACAACTTAATTGTGTCAAACATGCACACAAGCAGCACGCACGAGTCATGATACCCCAAGGCCTAGATTAATTAAGCTATGAAAACCCACGAGCAGAGAGCATTCAGCAGGTGCCTGTTTGCCTTGGTATGGGACTTGTTTTTGGCAGTGGTGCAGTGGCTCATTATAAATCTATAATTAAGTTACAATTTTATTTGCTTTTTTTTTAAACATACAGTCATTAGGGATCAACATGGCTTAAAGTCTGATTCTGTTAAGTGCACTCTTGGCTATATTCTATTGTATCTTGTCTTCTTCCTCAGGAATTATACTAAATATGTGAATAAGAGGGTGAGAGTGATACCGAGTGCGTCACTCACTGGTCGTTATCCCGTGCCTCCTACAGGTGTTCTTGTTTTCCACTTGCTGTTGAGGCGCTTTTTCTAATTCCTAAAATCTCTTGATTTGTTCTTAATCCACAACAAGCTGATTTGCACCCCCCTCCTTCCTCTTCCCACTCTCTGTATCTCAGCACAAAAACAAACATTGCCCTCCCGCTGGCTGAAGGCACGGTCCTCAGAACCCCCACAGTGGGGCTCATCCCGTGTTGGGGTGTATTGGCAGCGCTAAGTGAATGCAATGAAGCGGCTCTCTCAGGGCAACGTCTGTTATTTTGAGTCACCTGCCAGCAAAGAGGGAGGGTGAGATGCACAGCAGGGGCCTGGAGGAGGGATGAGCTGGGCTGTGGGAGAGAATCCCCCGCCTGCAGGGTGGTCAGACTGAATGAGAGTCACCGCCACGGCGGTAACGTGTGCCAAGAGCTCGCTCGAGCTAACAATGTGGCCTGTGGAGGGGCAGACTGGGAAGGAAATTGAGGTTAACAACGTTGTTACATATTAAACAGGGCTCGTCTGTGCGTACAGGATGTGGAATGGTTAATCCTTGAAGAGTCAAGCATGTTATTTAGTAATGAAATCTGTAAGAAATTGTATTAAATCCAAATATTTGTGGTTCTTTCTGGATATGCTGTTCCAAGGAACTAGGGATCAGAAAGGCATTAATGTTGTAGTGAGGTAATATTTGCCAAGGAAAGCTGCAGTTCAAAACAATGTTGAGTTTTCAGTTTGAATTACTTCACAGTAATGACTGTTTCTACAAACCAATTTTAAAACTTACCAATTTCAGAGTGGTTACAAACAAATGCTCATGTGTCACGTCCGGGTCCCTCTGAGCGGTCCCAGGACACTGTAAAGGGTTTTTATTCAAACAAATCAAAATCAAAACAGCATAGTTGAACCTGAATTATTCAGCTTTTTACAGCTCAAGCTCGACTATTGAATCTCACTGCTTTCCTTTACTCTTTCCCCCACTGTGCTTTGCCCAGGGGAGCGACGCCTTCTACGTGTTGTAATAAGGGTAGCTGATATAATGAAGGTCATTGTAATCAGAGCTAATGTGCCAAGGAGTCAAGACACTGTAGCTTTATTTGCCAGCAAGGCCCGGCATTTGGTCCCCATGGGGATCAGACTGATAGCGTTATCTTTGCTAACCTGACTCTAATACAGGCCTTGCTCTGCTGTTTGTGTCAGTGTCGGAGCTGAACTTTTCCCAGTGATCCCTTCTATGTGTGGATGGGCATGGTTTGGGCTCCACTTCTCTCCATCCTGGTTAAATCCCATCCCAAGGTGTTTGGCTTCCCTCAGTTCACATTCTGCATTTAAAGAGCTGCGCTGCCTCTCTTTGACTGTCTGACTGGAAAAACAGACCGGGCTCACATATGCTTCGATTGAATGTACTTGACATAGAAACATTACATTGGCGTCTGCTGAGGTCTGGCTCGTAAGAGATGACCTCTAAATCTAATCCTGTCCCTCAGGATATGCAAATGTCCTCAGCTCAAATTTGATTTGTTTTTGTCAGTTCAGGACACAGCAGTTTGTTTACAACTGTTATCTGACACAGTGTGAAAAACGGATGGTGCACATACACAGCTCTACTTTATACGACGTTTTACAACCTCGCTCGCCAGACTGTTTTGATATTAAGGTCTTGTATAAATTTGCCTTAAACTTTGGCATTGGAATTCCTTTTTTATTAGCTAATCATTTTTGTTTGACGAGATATGTTATAAAGCGAGTTCCAGCGATCAAACTGTCTTAGTCTAAAGAAATGAAATGATCAAACGACAACAGTGACTAATTAACTGTAATTACTGTGAAGGGTAAACTGGTTGATGGATTGAACTCAACGCAAAGATATTTGGGAAACTGTAGAACTGCAGATGAGGCATCTGAGAATTTAATGTCAGAGGTCTGATGATCAAATATCTGAATGGATATTTATCAGGAACCCCTAGAAAACCCCTCAGAGAGGTGGATTTCCATTTCTCTTAATTTTTTTAAACTTTCCTTTCTAATATGCCGCTTTCTGTAAGAAACATCAAAGGCCTTTTTTTCTCCTATTCAACTGAGCACCTCCAGGAAAAAGAAAAGGCTACCCATATCTAACCCCATGCAAGTCCCCTGGTCCCATCAGTCAAACTTCCAAGCCTCTCTTTGTGGCTTCCTAGAGGACCACGGTGAAATGATCTCTTTTGTTTCGCATCATTAGTTCCATCTGTTGTGCGAGCGGGCCTGTCTGTTCCGGAGCATGGCAACGTGATGGTCGCCAGGGGCGATTGGAGACGCTACCGTCCCGGTGGCTTGTGGCTCGACCTCCGCCACCACCGCTGCCGCGTCCGTGATCCCCGTGACACTCTCACGCTCGCTTGACTGTTTTTACTTATTTATTCATACATCAGGGGAGGATGGAAGCGCAGACGTTTCACAGTTTCACAGCATGCATGAAATACAGTTAATTCTGTTGATTTGGAAGGAAGGAATTTCGCGGTACAATATCATTTTTAAAAATGTTTTTTTTTATCTCATTGCCACATCATTGATACTTTACAGTTGATGAGCAGTTTACATTTGGAAAAGGTTGTGTTACTGAAACGTACTGTGTAAACTATTTTGTATGTCTCTGAAGTGATTGTATGCAGTACAAATCACACTACTACAAATTCACATGGGATGTCCACTCTGTGTCTTTAATAGGTCAGATTTGTGTGCCTATTTCCTTGCAGTCGGGACTAAATGATGCACCAACAGATGTAGCATTTTCTCTCAACAAGGAAATATTTTATTCATGATTTACATGAATGATAAATCTTCAGAAAGTCTTAGCGCTGATGGGCATACACAATTTAACATCTGTCGTCCTCAGAATAATTAATCACATACCAGAACACTTGGGACCGAGTGTTGGATTTTTCCTCTCACTTTACTTGATCTAATTACTTCTTTAAAAGCAAAACATTCTCTAAAGAAGACTGGAATAATAAACATACCAGACATACGCTCCGCTAAAGACAAAAATCCAGGAGAGATGCAGGATCTTGTTCTCGTAAAGACTGCTTTTTAGCTGTGAACTGTGAAACCTTGCAAACGCCACCAAGACGTGGAAATGTGGCCTTACGTTCTAATTATAATTCGTAATTCCCAAATGAATATTTCCATAATGTCTCCCGAGTGAATTGCTCTGGCCTTATCACCATAGTGTGAATGTACAGCACAAGGGCATCTGTGTGCATGTCAATGCGGAGATCACCAGATCATTTTCATTGAAGACGGAGCCATCAAAGGTCATATCCATCCAAATGACCTGACCTTGCAATGTAACACCTGGGTGTAAAAGTGGACTCATCCCATCTACTCAGATGGGTGTAATGTACCTCTAATGTATAAAGTGCGGAAATAAAATAAGAGTTATAGGTTGGTGGAGGAGGTTCAGTGTGAGCTGGAGAACACTGTAACTCTATAGGGGGAAAAGCTGTGTTGGTATCACCCGAGGTGACAGACTATTGCCAAAGTGCTGTATTTGTTGGAACCATTATGAAATAAAGTCTATGAAAAAGGCCAATATTCAGTTTGAATTGATTCCTGGAAAACTCCAGAAGTGAATATGCTTTCATTTTGATAGTATTACTATGGACAAAATGTGTTGTGTCAGTTTCACCTCGCCATTACTTTGCTCTCCATTAAGGCAAAACCGACTGATTTTATTTTTGCCCAGTCTATTTTCTGTGATAAAATGAAAATGGGAGAGCTTTATTAAGTCTGAGTGACACCTAAAGCTGAGAGCCAAAAGGAAAATAAGTCATGTGGGATCTAGTTTCAGTTCATTTTTGCTCAATTCCCATCTACTGATCAAATACTGCACTTTCCAGTAGGGGCCTAATGGGAGTGTCAAGTTCACAAAGGCCCTCTCTCTTCCTCTGACTCCATTACCTGATAACATCGCTGGTTTTGGCACTTATTTGCACAGCGCAGTAAAGCTATGCTTGTGCTGTGCACATTTGGTAGGAGGTTGTAATCAAAGCTATATTGAGGCCATTTTATTAATTTCTACAAATCTTCCCTGCACACGTGTCCAAGTCGCTGTGGGCACCAACCTATCTCATTTTCTTCCCTGCACTCTGACTATTTTGAACTGTTCTTTTTAGTGAAGCTTTTGAATGTTGCTCCTCTTTAAGCCAAACAAACATGACCACTGATGTCTTGGGTTCAGGGCCTTTCAAACAACCTTTCAATAAAACAAGCTCAGCTGTGAGACATACAGGATCTCTCATGCTGGGCAGCCCCGCTGAAAATACCCTCCCTCCTGTTTCAAAGCCATCAGCTTTTGGTTCCCCAAGGGGAGCCAGCATTATCCTGCAGGGTTTATTTAAACTTGTTGGGAAGGTCTTGCCTCTTTTTTTTCATGCAGTGTGTTATGTGACATTTAGGAGAACCTCGTATAAAACTGATTTGATTTGGCTTATCGATTCAAGTTTGAAGACTTTTGGTGCCGATGTCCCGTGGCAGGAACATGGTGGTAGGTTTTTGACCTGGCCTGAATGGAGCTGGGCAGGCCACACCTGCAGCTCATCTAACTGTGGCATACGCGCAGGTTGATAGATGCGAGATGCCTGGAAGTAGGCCTGCTGTGATTGCCAGACGCTTAGCACTTTGTGAGTGACAATAACCTGAAAGGTGTGAGAAGGAACAAAGGAGAAAGACAAATGAGGAGAGATGACAAAGGCATCCTTTACAGCTTGATACTGAGCTCCTTGACTTGTTTTTATTGACCTTTTCTCTGTTCTTTCCCTGATCTATCTACAGTATAATATACACCACTTAAATAAATGTCATGTGGCCATCTCTAGTTTCAGTGTCAAACACTGACGTGGTATTTTTATAGAATTCCTTCGTTTGTGTGGACAGCGTATCTATTCTCACCGTGTATATTGCGGTATTTTACAGAATATGGGCATTTGTTGTGCATCTTCTTTTTAATTACTTCTCTGTAATGACTTCTTAAATCGTCAAACCGGTCAGTCTCATTGTGTTACTATTTTCTACCATCTTGGGAGGGCAGCTATGCTTTGACCGAGACATTACTGGACCATTAAACCACAACCCAGCCCCCACTCCCAAGCACTTTCCGTTCTGTATAAATGCATCGGAATTACGTTCGGGGGGGAGGGGTGAAAGGGGAGGTAGAGAGGGGGGTGGGGGGGGGCAAAAAGACCACAGGAAAGGCTACTTATTCTCTTAATGATGACTTGTCCTTTTAAAAGCCGTCATCTTCATCCACAAATGGATGAGTACGGCAGAGGAGCACCCCAGAGACTGAGGTCATCCCAGCCTCCTTGTCCCAGCACAGGAAGTTACTTTCTATGAAATGAGGCAGTACAGTTCGCATTAAAAGTTGAATTTGTTGACAGGGAGTGGGGGGAGTGCAATGCCACATACCACATAGCAATTATTGTGAGGGTGGATAAGTTGGCAGGTATTTGTGATTAGTTCACTGCCCACTAATAGCTGTGGCAAGATGAAAACTGTAAACACAATATTTATGTTTTTGAATAAGTGTTACATGTTAAAATGAAATAATTAACAGACATAGGCCAGAGTTCTTCTTCATGAGTGTCTCTGTTGATTTATTTTTTAAATACGCAAACTTGGCACTGTCTGCTGCATCACCATACTATAAATATAGTGTCTTTGAATTGAACATTGTGAAAGAAGTTAGACATTGTTCTCATGGGAGTGCACAAAAAGATGATCCATGTCCTGGCTAGCCAAGGCATTAAGCTATCAACAACCATCTATTGTGGTTTGTGTCATTGTTGCACAAATACATTGTTGCTGAACAAAAATTTTGAACACACTGCGTCATTTTTTGAGTCTAGAGTTGTATTGCTAAACTTGAGAGAGCGAGTCACTTCATGCTGTTTTGTGTCGAGTCGCTGGCACAGCGGTATCAACACAGATTACAGATATACAGATTACAATATAACGCTAATTTCTTTTTCAATCCCACCACCTTTGGGCTGCCTACAAGCACACATCATACGGCTGAGGTGTAGTCAGTGATATACATGACATGTGTCTCTAAGGACCCTCTGATTTGTATAATATCCTTCAGACAAGGTCATAGCAGTGCCTACGTCTTTGAAGATAGAGGAAAGAGAACATGTTCCCCCTTCTTTGTGCCTGTGGAATAGAACAAACGTGAGATCACAGTGTCGAGGGGCTTCCACTCTTCAAAGTTGATATGAATCAGACATGAAAAGATTTAGATAAAGTGATAGTTATCTTGATTCCTGGCGCCGTCCATTCAATAGACGCGCAGGGAAGCTGAATAGCGGTGTTTTAGTGCGAAATCCTGGGGAAACGTATCCATCTGGTGTATGAATAATTTAGATGGCTCAAGTTGGTTCCTGTTGCTGTTGTGTTTGCGCTCAGCTTTCTCTCTCAGCTCAGCACCCCCACCACCTTCCCTCCCTCCTTGACATCACTCCTGAGGCTTGTTTGTGATGCTTAAAGGGAAGTTGGGCCACATGAGGAATCGAGGGGAGGAGAAACTCACTTTCCCTCTCTGCTGTGCTTTCTGTCTCCCTTCTTTCTTTCCTAGACTTTAACGAACCTCAGATAAACAGTTTAACAACCACAGACTCCTTCTTACACACACACGCACACACGCACATGCACACGGATACACACACACACACACACACACACACACACACACACACACACACACACACACACACACACACACACACACACACCAGTGGTGACACAGGAGATGTCGAGAAGCTAAACATACAGTACACCTTGCACACCTTTGAAGTCTGACAATCTTGGATTTTTAATAATTAAAATCTGATCATTAGCGTGTGCTAAGCATTGTGTTAATAAGACTGGGTGTGACCGATAATAGATTTTTATGTGGCACTTATGAGTGCATTATGCAGCATTTAACAGAGGTGCATCAGAGTTGGTTCAAGTTCTTTTCATAAGGAACATGAATACAGGGAGCTTAAAGCAAATGTGCACGTATGCAAACACATTCTCACACTAAAGCGCCAAATAACGCAGCTTGGTCAATACTCCTCACCACTAGTGTCACTTTTGTCATTATGCGCTCATTACATGCACAGTTACTTTTTAAAATAAACCGTCTTCACAGGAAGTTAGGTTTAGACAACAAACAACTTGTTTAGAAAATAAGCATGGATGTTAGTTTGAATAACTCACGACTCAAACGTGGTTTGACTAACAAGCCACGTGACCAGCGAACGAGTCACATGACTAACGACTCAAGTGAGTCAATTGACTAGCGACTATGCAACTGAGATAATGTAATGGCAACTTTACTTTGAGTAAACATGATAGTGGTCTCCTGGACAAAAGTCCTGTCCTTGTACTTAAAGGGACAGTGCCAGGTTTAGTGGCATCTAGTAGTTTGTGTCAGGTTATAACCAACTAAATACTCAGAGCGTAGCCCTTTTTGAATTATGTTTCACTTCCGTTTACATGTTCACAGATGTATTGATAAAGTTTTGGCTTTTTACTCGGAAATATTGTATGCACGTACAGTAAAAAGCGTAGTTGTCGTCAACACGAGTAGCCTTCACTTCACAGCAGCTAATCTGCTAGCGCTTTGTTCGTGTGTGTTTGTGTATATGGAGGGGCTCAGCTCAACAGACTCAAAAGAGAATAAAAAGCACTATTAACAATACTATGATCTTTAATTAGGTTAATTCCTCCTAACACCTGAACTAACACCTCAACAGGTGTTACTGTATAAATAGTATTTTCACTATACGTTTGTTGATCGTAGTCTGTTCATTACCGCAACCTTTAGATAAGGTAAACCGCAAAAGGCTCCCGCCAGTGTCTGTATTTATTTACAGTACTAGTGTCTGTATTTATTTACAGTGCCAGTGTCTGTATTTATTTACAGTACCAGTGTGCAAAATGGCGGACTCCGAGGCAACCCGCTCCCTCGGGAGATGTAAATGGCTAATGACAAGTTAAGCATTTTGGCCAAGAATGTCAGTTTCAGGCACAGAGGTTGCCACCTGCTACTTAACATCCAGTATTGTACCTTTTCACTGCAGGGCAATGCAAAACTTTTCTAGTATCCGTATACTGGTAGGAAGAGCATTTGATCGATTGCTGTCGGGATGCAAAGAGAATTTCGCCAAATATACCAAAAAGGGTTTCTAAAATATACTAACCACCTTAGAGCGTTAATTTATTGAAAAATGCAGACATGCTCCAGTTGAGTTGTGTCTTCTGGTGTAATCCAGTCCCTGTCTTTAAAGGAACCGGCGTGGATGAGGGGGGTGGCATTGAGGAATAGAAGGAGGGAAAGACGGAGAGAGAAAGAAAGAGAG
This sequence comes from Clinocottus analis, assembly GCF_023055335.1. Taxonomy (NCBI): domain Eukaryota; kingdom Metazoa; phylum Chordata; class Actinopteri; order Perciformes; family Cottidae; genus Clinocottus; species Clinocottus analis. The sequence goes on along the minus strand of NW_027176153.1, from coordinate 14,526,702 downwards.
AGGGAGGGAGGAGGAGGGGGATGTGACAGGCCCTTGGAATCTCAACCTCTCTCTCCTGGCGCCCGCACTAATCAACCCCTGTAATTTATGCAGAAAATATGATTTATATTTAATTTCACTACACTTGCATTGTTAATTTGAGATGTAATTAACGCGTCGCCACGGCAACTAATTTCTCAATGCCGTAAATTATCACTGCCTTTTCATCAAAATTCAGTTACTTTGGCTCCTGTGCACAGTGTTGTGATGCAATTAGGTTACCCGGGCAACCCCAAACTGTTAATTTTCTTTTGTTATATTGCAGCGAGGCAGAAGTTTTTATTCCACAAGTGAAATTCACTTTTTTTCCTTGAACAAAGAACTTGGATTTAGTTTTCTTGAGAAAGTGGGAAACAGCGGTGTTAAACGCCGGCTGTGGAACACGCTGCTCATGAACACAAGCATACAACACTGCACGCTGCTTTTCCCAACACTTGTTATATCGCCGCCAACTGATTGATGGCCGAGACTTCTCTGCTATTGCAAGTAGAGGTGTTTGAAAGTTGTCCTTTGGGAAAGGGCATATTTGTCAAAAGGAATCTATATAAATGAGAAATGTGTTCATTGTTCAAACATAAGAGAGCTTGGTCTTTCTTCCTCTGACAGCCCCTTTTTCCTCTCTCTCACTTTCTGTCTCATACATACAAACATGCTCACACACACACACACACACACACGCACACACGCACACGCACACAGCACCGCACATTTTTAGTACTCACACTCTTTTTATTCCCCCAACAGTGACTGTGAAATGACTCAATATTTTAATCAACTGTATCTAATTTGCACTCCAGCAGAAGATAGGGCCACATGTGTGCTGTTGTTGCCCCGGCTAGCACCGAGTATGCCCACCGGATGCCTCTGAGCCGCCCTGGATTGCCACGCTTGCCAGTCTCTGTGGCCCACTCGGTGCGACCGTCTCCAATCCATCCCCCCCTTAGCTAGTCTTCAGTGGAAATACTGGGTCATTGGCTGCTAAGCTCTGGTTAACTGCAAAGGTAATTAAATTTGTAAGCAGGCTTTTTGAATCTTTTTAGCCTCTTCGGTAATACCAGCAGGGATTACAGCGTTTTTGAAGCACAGCTCTATTTTGACGCCATGGCAGAAAGGGGCCAAGTCCCAGTGACTAGGCCGAGTTCACAACCGACAAACTAAACTGGCTGACAGGTCCAGAGCCGTGACGTCATCTTTACTGTGGCTATAGACGGGGAAGAATGTCAGGACAATGTGCAGCCAGATGGTGTCTGTACCTGTTTTAGGAATTAGTCAAAACATTCATTTATTATTTGATAACTCTCAAAAACAGTAGCCGTACATGTGGTCAATACATGCATTTTCCTTGTGTCTTTTGGGGTTTCAGTTGTACTACCACGGCTCTGATTTGCCTCATTTGCGGTACAGAAGAGTAGGAGACCGCTCTGAGGTGGGGGATTTCTTTTTCATATCACGATATTGTCCCTGCTGGCTTTGAACAGTGAGCTATTGTTTTCAAAGAAAGCATAATATAGAAGGATTCAACGTGTATGCTCTCTGCAAAGGGAAGGGCAGAGCACTGTTCAAAAAGTCTGTTTCTCACAAGGTTACAAGGGAATCTGCCATTAAAAAACATCTTTCTGAGAAATAGAGTGATTTTGGTTCCTGTGTAGCTTACATGACAGATATTTGACTGCAACCTCCAGCACTTTGATCCCTCCCTGTCTGATCTTTTAACTATAGATTCACTCCACCTTAGAGTTTTAAACAAGCCTGCACTTGCCTTATTCATCACATCTATGGTAAAACCCGGCAGTATGTAGAAACTTCTACAATTGGAAATGTATTTCATCAAATCTAACATACACATTTTGCTTTATGGAGAGATAGTTTTCTAATTTCAAACGCAGAACTTCTGAAACAAAGTTAGCAGCTTAGGCAGCGAGCGACTAACACAGGCATTTGTCTACCGATGCCAAACTTTGTTCTCACAATCAGTCACAATGAGGATAAACTGCCTCATCAAAAGCACTGTAATAGGGCATCTAACCTGTCTGGTATGTCTGTCAAGTCTGCTTGATTACAAAACAACATTGCCAAAATATTCTTGCTGTAGATGCAAAGTGTGAGCAAAGGTCACCAAGGAAGTTTTTATGTACCTCGCTCTGTAAAAACACTAAGTTGATTAGACTTGTTTATTTATTCAGGTCCAAAAGAGTATTTGCTTTTGTCGCATTTATTCCCATTTTGCCAGCACAAGGGGCCCTGGAAGACGAGTTACCAAGGAACACAAAATTTTAATTAGTGTATTTTAATCATTCAGGCTTTTCAAGCTAATCCACAGACTCCTGAGAATTCCCAAGATGCAGCTCTGTGCTGCTTTACCATTTATTGTTGAGTCTATTATAATTACTGTTAGCAGGTGGGGGCAGGGAGACGTTTATTATGTTTTTCCATCTTTATTATAATTACTAGAAAAAATGAAAGGATGCTGTTTCATTAAGTTTAGAGATGATGCCATTTTCCCCCTGTTTTTCCTCTCAATCTCCTTCCTGCCTTTGTTCTATAATGCTATTGTACTGGCTTTCATTCCAGAGCTTTCATACATTGCACAGCTTTATGAGAAAAAAACAACAGATAGAGACAGATCTCTTATTAAGAACAGAAGAGGGGAAAGATGGTCTTAAAGAACTTAATTTCTGAGAGTTTTTTTCCTCTCTTTTAAAAAAGAAAAATCCAAGCAGTGCTCTGTGAATGAAGTTGACGCATCCTCTGAAACAGACATGTTTAATGGAGTTGGACGGGGATCAGAACAGAAATGCAGGAAGTAGAATGCGCTCTCTGTCACACTCGTCAGTAATGAAAGATAAGAGCACTGCAGTAAATCTTTAAGCCCCATGCTTTTGGTGCTCTGCAGGGATTTTAGCATCTTCCAGAAATATTTTATGTTTGTCTGTTTGTTTAAATACTATTTGCCACTCTCTCTTCCTCTTGAGTCCCAAATGTGTGGCACTTCTAAAACAATCAGACGGCTGAAGTTTTGAACAAAATAAATGGGTGTTTTCTCTTCTGGATTTCTTTTTATATCTCATACTCGAATACTTCCTAGAAGTTAGAGTTTACGGACAACCAACTTCTTGCACCATATTCCTGCTTTTTAAATGAGCACAGGTTGCATTTTCAATTCAAGTTAATTCACTTTATTTTGTATAGGCCAAAAATCACAAATTTCAAATTTGCCTTGGAGGGCTTTACGATCTGTAAACATACGACATCCTCGCGTCGGATCAGAAAACAACTTTCACAGGGGAAAAAAAAGGAAGAAACCTCATTTCTTTCAGCATTTAAACTGAATGTATCTTTGTGTATGGGAGAGAAAAAGATGGCAGCAGTTTCTGTGGATGCCATATGGGATAACTGGGTGATCAGGGTATTTGTATACCTGTTGTATGTTGGAGTCAACTACATCACATAAAACGTAACGCTTGCCATCATTACAATGTCTGTCAAGGGCACCGTTTTGGCAATGGATCTCATCAATTTTCTTAAGTGAGCAGATCTGTGGCTGTCACTTGGATAGAAAGCAATATGCTAAAGAACTTTATGTCAGAATGATGTCAATGGACTTTCAGTTCTGTGAATGGGTGCTATGCTGTAAGTCCTCGTCCATAAACACCTGAAGGCTAAAATCTATTCGATAAGAGAATTTGTATTTTGCGGTCGTCGAGTGCAACCACACACAATAAAGATTTTGTCATGGAGATCACTCAACACACACCTTCGCAAACCCTCAGTTCAAGTTAAAACAACAATATTTCACTTATTTATCTATTATCCAGCAGCATGGATCTGACATTTATGTCTTATTGCCACAGGAGCTAAAATGGTCAAGTCTTGACAAGAGGGCCTTTCCTCTGAAGAGGCGAACAGACAGATTCACTCAAGAGATAAACACCGGAGCGTACTTTGTACACGACTGGGAGACTATTTGCATGCGCCGTGTTATATTTTATGGTTGGGTGGTTGTATTTGAAAAAATAAGAGAAATGTATTTGACATCTCAACCGTTTTATGAGATACTTCTCTGGAGTCAAGCTTGTTTCGCCAGGTTAGGCAGCGAGCAATTGAACATATTTGATACATCATATCTTTAGAAAGAAAAGACATCCAGTGTTATAGTTAACTAGCGTACTTATTAAAACTATGACTGCTCTGTTCCTTTTCATATTGAAAGAGAAAATAGTGCTCTTCTTCACAGAGCTGTTCAGCAGGTTCTACGGTGCAGAACATAACCACAATAAGTCTGTCTGATGCTCTCAATGACGAGAGTTGGGAGTTTTTCAAATGAAGATTTACCGTTTATCATGTTGGTAGCATCATTTTGCATGAGATCTGACCAGTGAAACCAATAACAAGCATTAAGAATAACTATGAGGAGATAACCAATGTTATCGCGTTCGGTCTCATTTAGAGGCATCAGTATTAAGTTTGTCAGTAATGTTTCATAACTAGTTAAAAGGTCCAAGCACTAAAAGCTGCCAATAAGCAAATCAGTTTTTGATTTTGAGTTTTTATGCTGCAGTTAAGTTATTGTTTTGACCGTGCTTTTAAATCTGCCTCTTTGACTTGAAACTGTCCTCTCTAAATCCATTTCTGAAATTCTTGAAGCTCCACTGTGTATTTAGCACCACATCATTGTTCTATTCTGGGATGTTTTTGAGGGCGGAGAGGAGAGTAAGCAGTCATCTCAAGTGGATATTTTTCATGTTTTCATGAAAAATTCCACATCTTCTCATGAGGTGGCTTTCAGGAAAAAAAAAGAGATATATTTCAGGACAGGTCCTCGGAAAAAACATGAATAGACCTTTGAAGTGTGAAAGGCCATCCTAATGCAATTATAGAGTCTTTGTGAAGTGTCAGGATTTTGGAATTATAAAATCACTTTGGATTGGCAGCAGTAATTATGGTCTGTGAAAGACACATTTTCTCATACCTTTGCTTATACAGTATATCAACTGCCCTGTGTGTCCACTTTGTTTCAGGGTTTCCTAGTTGTATATGCAGGCATTCACTAAGGCTTAGTTTTAAATGATTGACAGTTTTTTTTATGTGTGTCTTTTCACACAAAATAGACAGAATGATGAAGCATATAAAGGAGTACTTAGCTCCTAATTATGTAATGGACAACAGCTTCTATCACAGATTAACTCATACCAAGCCAATTGTTTTTTATGTTTGATTTTCCAGGTAAATTCATGACTTCTAAACTAGGGCATCTGTTGTTTGACCTATGTGCTCTGTTGACTAATCTATTAGTCACTGATATGACAACTAGGGCTGTACAATTACAAATGCAATTTTAAGTCTTACTCCATGCAATCTCATTTTTACAATAATGTTTCTCTGTTATTTGCACATTAGCAATGTGATCCACACCAAGCACTCTTAAAGGGGAAACAACCATCTATTTTACAGTATTCGTCAACGTCTGGTTACAGGTCTTTGCGAGTATCACTGCATACAGGATGTAAAACATGTTTTTGTGGCTCAGAATGAGCTGCACAATGTCTGATGAATTGCCTCAGGTGATGTCACATTAGCATTGGTTGGGGCTAAAATGAAATAAATCTACAGTATGTTTGGAGTCAAAAAGAGTAGAGGATATCCTAATCTCTGCTTGAGGCCAGCGGCTTGAGTCTACATGAACTGCTACTAACATAACACCCCCGAAATCTCCAACCGAACTGTCGGTGGTCATGTGGCACTGTGGGGCATGTACAGGGAAAATAAATGAGTGGGATAAAAAAGAGGATATCTCTGGTTCTGCAGCATAAATTTGGATACTTTTTAAAGCCATTATGAGTCCAACAACGATACAGTGTCATGCTAAATTAGCAAAGTAGACTTTTAAGTTGCACAAATTAATGACCAGAATGCCTTACATCATGTGACGGGGGACTAAAGTGTTACAAGAAAAAGCACAAAAAAACATTTTCTTGAAAGATGACGACGACGACAACTGAAATATCCTAAATTGTTAACAATGTTAAGCCAAACTGCAGAGTAACACCACTAATCGGAAACATCATATACAATATAGTTTGAACAAGGCCACAACAACTACCAGGAAATCCCTGCCACTGATCGACACAAAGATCCATAATGGTTTCTTTATACAGTGTATTGCAATACCCGACAGCTCACACTCAATTCAAACAAGAAATTGAAAGATGCCTCCTCGTAGTTTTATTTAAAGACATGTTTTGAAAAATATGATTCTAAACTCTGAGCAAGAAAATGATATTCTTATTTTATCAAGAATCGAGCAGGAAAGGGTAAAATAAACAAGTTCTAACAGCATACTGTGAGAAGGTGGACTCTAACAGCATCAGAGGTCGCGATAAAGATGCACAGTTCCTACCCAGGTTCAAAAAGACATTCTAGGTTGAAACTTCACAGTGGTGGTACAGTAACAGGAGCGTCTTTATTGGACCGCTCAGTAGCATGGCCTTGATCAGCTTTGTGGAATAATAATGAGTGCATCTGTTCTTCACACACAGACAGCCAGGTGATGTTTAGGTTTTTGTATAATAGTAGGGCAAGTGTTTCCCATTAGCATCCATGATGGGTCTCCTGGGGTTATTGAGGACAGAAAACCTGCATACTGCTTCTGCCCTCCTCTCCCCCCTTCCTTTTTTAAACCAGCTTGATGTCTGTTTCCCCCATGACGCAATAGAGGCTCTTTTCCCAGTTTGATCTAAAGGTTCATGCGCTTAGTTTGAGTGTGGCAGTCTAACCAGGCCTGATAAAAGTGGCATTAAACCATCAGACTTTTCCCCTCACGCAGCTCCCACGTCCACATCGTGCAAATTACTGCTCAATTTGGCTGCAATCATGCTCTTAACATGGAGCTGGTTTGGAGAGGAGATTTTCTAATTATGGGCAATCTGTAAAAGATTGTTGTTGTGATTACAGCACAGACATATGCCCGAGTGCAGAGTAGATACAAACTAGACACCAGCAGGCAAAAAGCCCAAAAGAGACCCTGGTTAATGCCCTATGTTATAAATATCATCTACGTATACTGTATATAGTGTCACATGATTCTTATGGAACAATATTTGAAGGAAATGGGAACTCGGCGTTATGATTATTCAGATACGTAACTCCAGTTATAGGATTTCTGATAATAAACAAACTATTAAAGATACATTCTAATTATCAAACACATTGTTTCCTCAAATAAATGTGTAGTATTAGAACTTCTACACAGTGTAATGCTTTCTGGAGCTGCAATGACTGAACTTCGACACATTTCTTTTCAGTAAGCATATTAAGAACAGCATATAGAGACAAGATCAAAATAACCTAACTATAATTACAAAATGACACAGGCTACAACAAGGGCAGTCAGTCTAATAGTGATAATTACAGACATAAATGGCAATAAGAAATATTGAGTTGTGAGAAACTCACTTTTTTTCACCACTGTGTCTGTGTGTGAAAGGTGTGTCTGTGTGTGTGTGTGTGTGTGTGTGTGTGTGTGTGTGTGTGTGTGTCTACCTACTGTATATTGGAGCGTCCTGTGGCCGTTTAGAGAGCCACCACCACGGCTTTTAATAAAAAGACTTTGAAAAGGCTATTACCAAGAAATGGTACACAATAGCACCACCATCACAAGATGGATGGTTGAAAATTGTGACGGAAATATATGAAATGGAAATGTTAACCGATAGAATAAGAACTCAAGAGGAGCAATGTCGTGTCACGTGGGAGAAATGGACTATATGTTTACAGGTCAACGACAGAACAAGAAAAGACCACTTGAATAACATGTTTTTGAGAGGACAGAGCAAACCAGACCCTTTCTGTTGTAGTTATTGTTTCTTTTTCATTTCTGCATATATGTTTTCTGTTTGCGATGAAAAGGTAAAAATAAAGTATTAAACTTTGGAGCTATTGGCCGTAGAAGAATTCTTCATCCTCCCTAACCGCCACACGTGCCCCTCTGTTTATTTCATGATCCTCTTACGAAGGCTTCCTTTCCAGTGGTATTACCATATGTTTTTAGTTAAGCTCTGTTTCTTTTTCTCATCATTCAAGACAAGCATCTGCCAAGCCAAAAGCATTGAGAAGGCCCCACTTCTGCCATTTATTTTATTCCCCCTGACATGTCTCAGAATATTTCAAATCACTGAGGTTTTAAATGAATTTACAGCCACAACTAAAGAGCTCAGCATTTTAATGGCATTGTAAGTAATTTTAAGTATATTCAGTAACCTTTGAAATGGAGTTCATATAGCCACTAAATTGTGGTTGCTGTTGACGAACACAGAGGTCATGCAGCGGGTTCCAGCTTATTCATCAAAGGATTAGTGGGATATCATTTTGGAATTGCTGTTTTTACACTGTGGAGGACTTAGACAGCTATTACTAATTTGGTTAAGATTATTTTTTTACAGCAAACTTGCCTTTACCATTCCTGTGCAGCAACTGTGGTGCTCAGAATTAAGCAGGCGTCTTTTGAAATAATCAATCGTGTCTTTTTTAGAAGCATTCAGAGGTATATTATGCAGGTAATTGCAGTGCACCGTAGGAGTTGTAAATTGAATTGTGAGTCACAAACGGCAGCGACACAAAATCATACAGACGTTCTTTTGCAGGAGATATATCGTTTTGTTTTTATAGGGAAAACTCTGCTTAACAGTTTTAAACAGGGATGCAGCTTGTCATTAGTGACTGGGAAGCATCTAACCATTCTTTTTTTAACTCCCACAACACCAGCCACTTCATTTCCTACGCAGTATTTTTATTTTATCCTTTTCCACACATTACTGGTTAACAACCAACAACAAGAAATAAGTGGTTTCCTTCATAATGTATTCAACAATCTGAGAGTATAGCGGCGGTATCACCTCCTTTTTAGTGTGAATTTCCCCCCATATTAAATGTAAGCTGTTATAGGACCCAAAGGAGCTCAGTAGTCTATTTTCCAATGATGTTGTCAGCCATGTGGCTTACACCCCTGAGAGGTGAAGGTAATCAGCCTTTTCATCTCCAGAGGAGGGGCAACGTCGAGGTCCTGGCTGACTCCATATTTTCCTCAGCCATGTCTGAGGAAAGCTTCACTCTGTCTGTAGTGAATCTTTTCGACTGATGTGGACCAAAACACAATAGGGCTTTAGTATATCAAGATGTTTTTCATGGTTTCCCTTTAAATGCGTTTTCAGCTAAGTGTGTGTGAGTGTGTGTTTGTGAGTGTGTTAGGACTCTTACCACTTAGAGAACATATGGAAAAGAAATGTTGTTGACTGTCATCTTTAGTTTTCCCAAGATTAATGACACAGCTAAAGCTGAATAAAAAAGCCTTTCGATGGGTCTTTGAAGTTTGTCATTCAATGAATGTTTGTTTTCTTTTTTGGGATTATGAGCTTGAACTAAATTGAAGGATAAAGTAAATGCAATTTGGGTAACTGGGACAATGGACCAGTTTCACATTTGCGCTTATATATCTTGGTCTGTGTGTGTGTGTGTGTGTATATATATATATATATATATATATATATATATATATATATATATATATATATATATATATATATATATATATACATACACTTACATATATATATATACATACACTTACATATATATATATATATATATATATATATATATATATATATATATATATATATATATATATATACACTTACATATATAATTGTTTTTGTGTTGCTCTAGCAATGTGAATAAACCCAATTTTATGAAAGGATCAAAACCCTAAATTCCCTCATTAAAGAACAAATTTCATACACAGCTTTGAAATCACTTTTCTTCTGAGAGCACATCCCTGCATGCATTTCTTTTGTGTAGGTGTTGAAACAATTGCTCTGTTCTCTGCGCCTCCCTAAAATAGCAGACGTACAGAGCTTGTAAGAAAATTAGTCAATTTAATTTCCTTGAGTAATGAAAATGTCATGCACCATTTAATAAAACTGCAAGAAAAAAGTCTGTGTTTCACACGCTGGAGATAGCTGGGGCCCCATGGATTTGGAAGTTTGACAGTTGCCCCTTTTGATGTTTTCTCTGAGTTTTGTTTCTTTTTTTTTCTTGATGTGATTTTCAAATTAATCTCAACAGCTTGGATGTAAATATGAAAATGAGACTTGTTTGGTCTTCCCCTGACAACTCAGAGCACCGCTGGCTGAGGTAACCGATATCTCTTTCCCCTTTAAACTGCAAATTATTTTACGTTTATGAGTTTGTCTCATCTTCAAGGTCAGAAATGTAATTTTTGCTCTTTCAAAGGGTTATAACCTTAAAAGAGAACCTCCATCCTTGCTGATTAATGAGAGACTCCTGCATTTGATGTTTCAACGGTGACATTTTAAACTTTAAATATTTTATATGCATACCTATGAAAAAAATGAAGATATCCATTCATGTGGAATAAACTGTATTGCAGAGAAGAAAGGCTGGGCTCGGTATCATTTTAATAGAACAGTTAGAGTGCAATGGTTTTTCTTGGTGATTTTTATTTGAGGTTTTTATGTGTGCGCAAGCTGATTTAAAGGCACACTAAATCATTGGGGATGGGGAGTAGTGGATTATGCATTTAATCAAGGAGTAGGCCTTGGGAGAGTGGCTGGCCGAGTCACCGGGGCATCAATGAGGGGTTGGCTGTAACATGGGGCTCTCTCCTCTTTGTTCCTTGCCATAATGGCCCATTTTCACTTCATTTGTTAGGAAAAAATGATAGAGCATGTGCTTCTGTACCAGCTATCACTACAATTGCATGAACACTGTATGTAATTAATATAGAATACCTTTATACTTATTAGTTGGCAATCCTTAAAGTAACTTTGAGATGATCCGCAAGCTCTTAAAGTAACATTTGAGCTTTTTTTGTATTTGTTTATTGTGCAGTTACTTTGCTGAAAGTCTGTATTCACAGTAAGCATGCAGCTCTGTTTATACGACATTGGGTGTCTGTATGGGTGGACATACTCACACATTCTCACAGCCAACTCGTCAAATACAGCAGCTCGGTCAGTGGCCCTGCATTTCTATGATGCTCTACGTAGCCCCGAGTGCAATGTAACTTCCACTCGTTACATGCACACACTTTCTTTTCAAAATAACACAGGAAACAAGTTGTCACCAACACGAGATTTAGGAAAAGTTTGTGGTCTGGGTGAAAAAAGGTCAGTCCGTTATGTAGTTGCTTGGGCTACATTATGTACAAGATGTAAGTTAAGTATACAATGTAACATCAGTAAAATAATGTAGCTTAAATTAAGTCATCACTGACTTTTGGTTTCACACGAGACACAAACATCTATCCCCAATCCCATGCAGACTCCACCTATAACTACAGCCATGAGACATCACAGTTTGAAACGCAGGGCCCTTGACTAAACTGACATATTTGACTTTTCAGTTTCATTGAGTAAAGCATTGGCCTAATTGAATAATTGGCAGGAACAAATACATTTGTTTGTTAATTTTCAGTCAAGGCACTACTTTTCAGCTTCACACTGTAACTCCATTAATGCATTATGGTCCACATCACTGACATAACCACTTTAGTTAGCGAAGATAACTATAAATACTACTTTGGCCTGTGAAAAGATATTCTTTTTAATTGCTGAAATATAATTATGAAATTGGAACCAATCCAAGTAGCATCAAATAGTTTAGTATCAAAGGGGCAACGTTTCGGTGTGTAATTCTAATTTTCTATATTGAAAATTTCTTTTTTGTACTTTTCGAACAGACACTGAAACTGAACGCTTTGTGAATTGTAGCGTACAGTTTCCACAAATCTGCAATGTTCGTGTTGGTTGTGTCATCAGCCTTATCACAGCCAGCACACTGTCCCCCATGAAATTGAAACACTCTCTGTCAGTGGTTTTGTCTTTAGACATGGATTGGTGCGTCAAATGTTTTCAATCAACCATACTGTACACTTTATTTAAAGGGTTGATGCATGTTTAAAATGTGTCAAGAGAACCATATTTTTGGCTCACCGGGGCTGAGTGTTGTATTTAATTTAGGTGTCCAGCCAGCTTGAGGTAAGTTAGCGTCACTGTCTCCAAGATGTTCCCATTAACCTCTTTGAAAATTAATATGTGTGCTTAATGGTTGATGACTTGCTTTCCTACTGGCCAGCTTAATGTTTAATTTAAAAGTCACAGTGTGTTTAGTATGTCAGAGCCGTGCAACTGTCTCAGGTCTTAATCAAGATGGCAGCACACAAATCAAGGATGAATTTAGAAAGCAAATGGAACAACTAGCAGGAGCCAGCCTTTATGTTTATATGAACTACATGTATGTGTAGATATCCTTCTTTTTTATCAGTTTGTCTGTGAACGCTTTGCATGGGGTTACATGTAATATAGTATAAGAGAAGTCATCTGTTTGTCATTGTTTTTTGTTTTTCTTAAATACTAATTTGGTAAATTATGCAGCCTAATTTTAAATAACCTCGACTGTTCTTGGCTGTGCAGTTAGATAGGTGAAATATTTACCCAAAGCAGGATTTAAACAGGGGCATGTTTTCTATAAGTGCATGGTTTGTTTTCCCCTCCTATTTGCTCCTGTGGGGGATTAATACTGTCAATCACGTTGACTGGCACCTCTCAAATCACACCCTTGCAGCAAAGTGGCTGATTTTGTCTGGGAGAGAATGGCGTTATCGGTAGAACCTTGTTTGGAGACTCACAAAACCACTAAACCCGCAATTCATGGGAGATCTGTTTACAATCTGCACCGGCCATTGACTGCTAAACAGCCCGCGCAGATCCATCCTGGGCCACTCCAAGGAGGAGAGGAGCAGAGCAATTACATCCTCAAACAGCAATCTGAGGCTATGTCGGCATGCAAACAGACATCAAGTACACACACAAACACTGACAGATTCAGACACAAGCAATACGTTTGCTCAAGACTTTGCGGGGTCCTGTGAAGCTTTTGGTATGAACATGTTTGGTCTGTCTATTGTTGCATGTGTACAGTGCAGAACAGTGATTTTGCTGATATTTAGATCTGAGTATATCATTTTAGTTTCTCTTAGTAAGAAGCAGTGTGAGAAAACTGAATCCTGACACTTATAGCTGAAATGCAACAAAACCTGCCCAACATTATCTACGTTCAGTTGTCGTTCTTTGTGGATGAATGAAATGATTTTAAAACTATAGATTAATTCTGTTTCTACAATTGCAATAATTTGCTAACTAATTAAGTGAGATGTATCTATATGTTTTGTACAATGTGTATTTGTACTACATTACTATTGGAACAAATTATGGATTGTCATTTGGATCTTTGTACTTTGGAAAGGTTATAACCAAGGTAAGTCACTTTTTTTCCAATTACATTGGTCAACATTTTCTCTTGACCACAAAATACACCAAATATCTGCTGATAACAATGTGAATACTCAAATGTTCTCAAGATATTTTGAATACATTTCTATTGTGAGCTATTACATGAGACAATGAGACAATCTGTAATAAAAAGTATTTTTTTTATAAAAGGTACAAACTGCAGCTTTAGGTGTGCCTGTAAAACCTGAATAACTGTATATCCACAAAAAACCATGCTGCATTTGCTTGCAGTTTCATCAGGGGTAAAACTAGCATAGATAGCATAGAATGTAAAAATATTACATTTGCACTGTATTTTATCAGAACCTTGAAAGTTTCATGTCCGTGGTGAAATAACTTCTCATATTCCAAATGCTTTTCTTTGAACTAACATTGAGCATAGCATTGTCTGCATCACAAAGCAAGGTTAAAAGCTATAAAGACATCAAAAGAAGATTAAAAGCATTAGATGCAACGTCAGTAGATCATTTTATTTTGCCCACCCTACTGCTAGTCAGCACCTTTTTTTTGTAGTTGTTGTTAAAGGACGTATGGCCTTTTAATCCAAAGAGGCTGATTGTTGTTTTTACAGCCCCGGAAGTGTTTCTCGATTGGGTTGCACTAAATCATGGCTTCGCTCAATGCTTTATAAATGGCTAAAGGTTGTCCAGTGGGGAACATGTCCTACATGTGCGCGGACAAAGCAGCTACTCAAGTGTATTACTGACTATTCTGTACATTGAAGGTTAAAGACAAACCTTAAAGAAAGCAATATCCCTCTGAATATCTATTGGTTTTTGGCATAGCAAAATTTTTGAGGAACTTATTTTCTCGTTTTACACATCATGAAGCGCTGGATTAGTAATCATTACTTTTAAATCCTGCCTAAGACAACTAAGTCAATTTAATATATTGTATGTTGCAGCAATATGTCACAATGGGGTGTCAGTCACACTTTACGGTTCTTAAATGTAAGCCCTATTCTGTATAGTGCCCCGGGCATTAAAGCTTGAGGATGATGCAAACAGCTAAGTATATTGCTTCATCCATTAAAGGATTTTAATAGTTGAGTTACATTATTGATTTTATTTTTCAGTGATAAATACATCGCTGATTGAAGGTTTTTTTTTACGCCAAAGCTGAATTGCATTAGTCTTCCATTTTGAGGAGTAGAAATAGAGATGGGAAGAGTGAAAGCCATAAAATCTGTATATGTGACACTTTATGTGGGCATTACAACTGTGCGAGTGCAGCCTTTTCACTGTATTGTTTTAAAATGTGGTAATGGCTAATCCAAAGAAGGAACTATGTATACGTAGCCTGCGTCTCAACACGTTTTAATATGTTATTTATTGTGCGGTAAAGTGAAGTGGACCCAAAATGTCTGATTGACCACTTGAACATGCTCAGATGTTTTATATATGCAATTATTTGTTTTATGTTAAATTGAATTAAATATCCGTTTTCTTTGGAATGAATTCATCCAGCCGTTTAGAAACAATGTGGAGAATGGTGCTCACGTCAAGTCCAAAACAAGACAGGATTCACTGTGCAGCAAGAAAACAACAACTAATAAAGGATAAATAAATACAGCTAACCGTGTGCACGTGAGTTTTTATCTGAATTTTGGTATTTAGAAGATTCAGAGTGAATGATGATATGTGACAATCAGTCACAGCAATTAGTGTTACTGTTAAGAAGCCTTTTTGTTTTCTCTCACCCATACAGAATGTCACAAATAAATCCTCGCCTGCATTTGCATATTAATTGGATCTGAGACGTCAAGCATCTTTCATTAAGCAAAATGATCTGCATATTTGGAGACATAAAATAGTTTATTTCAATGTGGGAAAAGAAGTCATTGAAAATTGACCGCATATGGGATGTAAACTTTGGCTGATCCATTAACCCTTTATCCCCTGGTAGCAGATTGAACACAAAGCAACAACAGGCTGATAAACAATGGGACGATGTTTCTTAGGCTCAAACAATGCTGCAGTTGGATGCAGAAAATAAAGCAGCAGCGAGATCAAATGTTTATTATGACATTATTATTCCTGTTTTATGTATGACATTTGGAAAATAGTGAAATTTTTTAAGTTTTAAGAAATGTAAAAAAGAACATTGCAGTGTTTTGCATTATCTAACTGAATTAAGCTTTATTTATAGAATACAATCGACAACCCTTGCAAAATGAACATTGTATTGATGTACCACAAATTCTACATTTTACGGCTAAAAGCCATGTTTTCAATTGCATGAATCATACTGGTATTTGAATCAGCAGTTTTGTTTATCTTCTTTTCGGATTAGGTCCTGAGAGACCCCAGCCCCATGATTATCCAAATCCCTGGTGTCATCGGCAGTTGTCTTTCAAAGTTTTTCTCAATAGCTCCAACTCTGCTCTGCTAATTACCACCAACAACCTACTTCCCCTCAAAGCACCATTTGAACATAATGTCCTATTGTCTTAAGATTGTGTACTTCCAGTGATAAAGTTATCTTTCTCTGAGTGCCCTCTCTTCTTCAAAAGTAAATAAAACCCTCGGGACAATGAGAAATACCAAACAAAGTGGACGAGGGGGGGAAAGCTGTTGTTTGTCTGAAATCTTTTTGTGTCAGACACGAGCATGCTTTGTTTGCCATGTCTGTTGGCCATTCTAAAGGGAAAAGTGACATTGGTTGGTTCGATACGATTAAGGCTCACAGGATGGGAATGGAAAGGCTGTGTATCGCAGGGTCTAAATAGTTAGGGGCTCGACTTGAATAATTTGATTAGGTTGCAGGGGAATATATCTGGAGGATTATGTAAATGGCGATGCCCCCATGCAGAATTCTTTTGAACTCTTCAGAACTCACATCTGCCGGGGTCGACAGCTAGACAGGACGGCTGGCTTCTTGTAGCCCGATTCCTCTGTGTTGGAGGAAGGTGTTTAAAGGTCATTTTCAGTACAAACAGACTTGTCCTGAAAGACCTCTCTATTCTAAAGAACTTCAATTTATTTTTGGTTGATGCCCATGCAATTATCATTTTCTTTGAGTCAACAATAGCTGAGCTTAGGACAATTATTGTTGTATACTAATTAGCCAGACTGTGTGCGTGTGTGTCACCAGTAACCTCTCGCAAGCGCTGTATATGTACACACTGGAATAGCTTTGACCTGTTTACAATATATTTAAGGTTATATCTGCCTCTCCCTCTGTGCTGTCTGATTATGAGATTTTCCCCCAAGCCTTATTTGGTGTATTTCTGGGTGGGGATATGTTTGTGTTGAGCACTATGGCAACCAAAGTCAAGGTGACCAAGAGCATGTTGCACACATTAGATTACCCGAATAGAGGCAGGAGACAATACAGTCAGCACAAAATACCATTTATCTGCAGCCTGATTGTAGGGATTTCAGAGACCATCCCTGGGCTGGCTGTGGATTTATTGTCTCGGTGAGTCCGACCACTGCGCTCCTGGCTGTATGAAAGCACAGCTGCTTGTGCGATGGCTTCTGTATATACTATGTGCCTGGTCACAGACACCTTAACAAAAGTGAACACGTGGACATTTGGGCTTTATGTGGACAGCGGGTGTTGTAGAAGCTAACAGTTTTAATGTTCAATGAATAGTAAATGTTTCTCCAACCCCCCCCCCCCCCCCTTCTTTTTAAACACATAATTAGCTTTTGAGAAGTATTTTTGAAATTTCCCTTAGGACATGTTATCCATATTTGTTTTGTTCAAAGACCGATATAGTGTAACAATGTTATCACTTCAATTGTATCATAAGTCATATCTTTTTTTGAAAGGCATTTGAATTCCACTCACAGTAACTCCATTACACTGTGGTAAGGGTGTCCTAAGCTTATTTGATCAATCTCCAAAAAAGCTAAAATGCTCCAATATTAGCAGCTGGTTGAAAATCTGGCAGGCTCATAACAGCACATGTTAAGTAACTCTGGCAACTTATGCTCGCTCGTGCACTGTGTCTGCAAGTGTATGTTCGGGCCTTTGGAGATGAAGTGTTTGCGACTGCTCTGCAGGAACTGAGCCAGTGTTGCCAACACAGTAAACAGCGTAATCACTTTGGCAGGCCATGTAGTTGTGGGATTCAGGCTCTCTCAACAAAACATGAAAAAGAAGAAAACAAGCATATTTTGACAGTGCTTAAGATCCTAGTTTATTGAACCTTCCGCCCACATGTGAACCCCCATACTGTGAAGGAAATGTGAAATACGGGGAATGTCTGGTGCTTATGGGTGCTCTCAGTCAGTTTCCTCTCTCAGAGAAGTACTGAAATATTGACTGAAAATAATCTTGACAAAACCTCCCACTTCCCCTCTTTGAGAATGTTTTTATTTTTTTTTTATTCCCAGGAATGTACGCAGGGCAGTAAGCGGTTACTTCTCCAACAGGAAGGATGATACAAGGACATACTGTAATTATGTTCAAAGATACAGATTCAGCCCAGTTTTTACTTGTAAAACTTGACTAATCAGTTTGGAATCTAAAATAATTCTCTTTTGTGGTTGTCATGTGCTATTGAAAGAGTCTGCTTCGCCCCGGCTTGTGACCACTTGTTGAAGGGGTTAGGAGTGATTTAGGGAGGGCAGCTGGATAACAGAGATTTTATTTATCTATTCTGAGAGCCTTTTATTTTTGCAAGCAGTTCTTAGCTTGCAGTTGCTGCTTTCATGACTTTGTGGCAGATTGTATGAAATGACTATGACTAAAGGGGGGGAACAGCTGAGAGGGTGAATGTGAGGAAAATTGTGAAGAAAATGGAAAATGCCGAATATGTTAAACAGAGAGTAATCTGGATCTTGGAAGCGCTGCTTAAAGTGCTCAATGCTGATTTCCGTTGGCTCAGTTAGAAGAGAAAGGAACGAAGGGCAAAACATTTGACATGGGTCAGGGGCAAGTGTTTTCTAGATTCAGGCATGTTTTGGTAACGTGTTCAACATGCTGGATCACTTTTCAAAGAGTTCTTGACATAAGAGTTACTAGAAATAGAAACTTTTCTATCAAGGCTTGGTTATTCGACAGTGTTTCTCACTGCTTTGTGAAACCTCTCCAGGCATCTGAATATGTGATTGTTCTGTGCCGCTACGTGTGTGAGGATAGATATGCAGGCATTATTACCCAGGAGAGGTCAAGGGTCAAGCATTAAGCAAGCTGCCTGCTTGGAGCCCTGCATCAGAGATTTCCCTCTGTTGGCCCAGGAAATACTCCTGTGCCTTGTCTAAATAATAAAGGAGTCCTTCAGCGTACAAATGTGAAAACTGATAAATAAACACAAGAGGCTGAGATTAAGAGGAAGTTTCACTCCAAGGAGCCCACAGTGCCAAAGTGAAGATTTTTCCTCTTAATTATAGATCAACAGAGTGGTGTTTACGGGGCCTTGCTCAGGAACAGGAATGCCCTGTTGGTTTCATGCTGTCACCTTTAGTCTCATTTTCTTAGTTTCATAACAATGTTGTTTGACCTTCTACATAGGAACAGTTTGTTTTAACCTCATTCCTCTAAAAATGCAGGAAAAACAATGGAACAGGCTGGGGCAGGAAGTCACATATCACCATATCAGAAACAGATTAGAACCTGAAGAAAAGGACAAAATACATGAAAACAAAAGCTCCCCAGATTATTTCCCCATATGTCTTTGAAAGAAACCGTTTAGTCCTGGCTATGCTTGCTATTACATTTTCTTATACTAGACATGTACATTTACTGAATATGTTTGGTCAATATGTCTTACATTGTTCTGCATTTGTATACAAAACAATGATTTTACATCTCATACAATGACCAATATTATAAGGAGTAGCAGTAGTTGTAGTAGTGATAGTATTAGTAGAAGTGGTTCAGAGTCCTTGAGCTATCCCTATTATCTGATCAAACTTCCATTCTCTAAAAGTTCCATGCTTGGCTCTTCTTAGAATATCTAAAGAGGGACAAAGTTAGAGTGAACATTATCACACAAACTCAAAATAACCCCAGAATTCTGACAGTGCCTTATTAGGACATGGATCCACGATGGGAAGGACGTGAACAAACAATATACATGCCAATGTTCATTTGAGTGTCGGCACAGGACCGCATAACCTAAGAGAATTTTGGGTTGTGGGCTTTACTTTGACAACAATTAAAAATGATTTGCATACTTTAAAAAGGGTTTAGTTACATTAGTTCAGGTAAAATTATGTTGGACGATGTACTAGGCACACACAACATCATTTTATGTCAGGCGTCCGTCAGGCGTATAGACATCACCTGTATGAGTAATTAAATAACTTCCCACATAGTTATCCTGGAAGTGAAGTATATTGAAGCTTTTCTTATATTAGCAGTGTAAGGTTTGAACTGTATTTCTACTCATGTGAGAGTCTAACTACGGAACTGTTTTTCAGTAAAGTATAAGTTGAAAATTAGTCAAATTAGTTCATTAAATTGTGAATGGAAAACAAATACAGACTTGATGCACTTGGTAAAAAAGTATTTTCCATAACATGCCTCACTTGTGTTTTGTTCTATTATTGACCTGATTCTGTCCTTGTAAAGGACAATACAAGTGAAAGTCTGTGGGTGTGGGCATACATGCATGTTTGTGTAGCTGTTGGACGGGGTGGGGTGTATTGCGTCAGAAGTGCTTCAGTTTAGGAAAAGTGACACTTTGCCTTGAAAGACTCTTCAGGCCAGTTAGATAAGGAATTTAGTGGCTTTATCACAAATGCCACTATTTAATTTAAAAGGGTGAGGCACTTAGGATCTGGCACCGGTCTTTCAGTCTCGTGATAAATTTGCAAGAAAGTGGAAAAGATTGGAGCCTGAGAGCAGATTAGCAGGATACAAATATAGAAGTGACATTATAGTGGGTATTAGTCAGGTGCTCCTCTGAACAAGTGTCTGGTTCCTGATAGGCCTAAGAATGGGGCTGCAGGCTGTGTGGCCAGACTTGACTAGACACACTGTGGAAAGACAGATAGAATTAGTAAGTTAAAGTCTTAAAGCCCATTCATCTCGGGTGCAATAGTAAATCAATAGCATTTTTAAATTATGTTTGATGGCATTGTGTCAAAATGTGAAAAATTGGTAAATTCTTTGTTTGGCTTTCTGTGTCTTTATTGTATTTGTTCCCGGGCACAAGTCAGCAAAAATATTTACCGATGCAGCCACCTGGAATGTTCCCTTCCTTCATGAGGGAGCCCTGGCGGATTCGTGGCGGATCCTGAGCCAAACCTCAGTACTAATACAGTGGTTGACGTTATTATTGTCATGGGATAACCAGGATAATCACATCTTTACCAGTGTGCTTTAATCATATTTTTTTTTTCCGACCCTGAGTGCAATACCCAAAGATGGATAATAACAATCTTCAAATGCTTACATTTGATCAGCTTCAACCAGAAAATACGTAGCATCAAAATAAAATATGCACCGATAATGATACCGATATCCGCTGATTGACTATACAATCAATCATTCAAATCAATCAAAAGCAAACAGATACCTTATCTTTACGTTAAGCAACAACACAGACTTGACAAATTACATATTTTCATTTCAAGATAACTGCTTGGCTAGGCTCAGTGTAGTCCGGAGACAAACAGACATGCAGCTTTACAATTGTAAAGATGAAATAACTTTACAGATGTTGACACATATCTTAGAGAATGTAGCCACACTTGGGAGGACCAGTGGCCCATAATTTGAATTAAGTCTTCTGTGATGCCTTTAGAGGAGGCAGAGGTAGCGGCCCTGATCCTGACAGACTATCCGTAGAAAAAGTGGGAAGAAATGCCAGATAAGAAAAGAACGTGGCTGAAGTGCTTATGAAACCAGAATCAAGTAGCTTCTTGTTCTCACTCTGAGATGAATAGCAGATTAGTTGAGGTTAAGCTCAGAGATTTACAGAACTTCAAGTAGTTGGCAAGATTCTCAAAAGGAATCAGCGGTAACTGTATTTTGAAGTAAAAAACAACTGTACATTAGCCGGATTGACTGTAGTTTGTTTTAAATAGAACACCATGGTTTCTTCTGAGAAGTAAGACAAGTCTGATGTGAAATTCAAAGTCAACAGTTGCAGCAGTACATCAGAGGGAACCAATAAAGGCAAGAGAGAACATGGCTTCTAAAGTTTGAGCAACATGAAGATTGCTGTATCCGAAGCATGTGGAGTGGATGCATACCGACACCAAGTTGATAGTAAGAGAAAGTCCACGAGGATTTCAGGTGGGCTCTTTACGTGAAGACCTTTAAGAACTGAAGCTATCTCAGGAGGCCAGGCATGGGCTCTCGGTAAAGAGTTTGTCGTAGAAGCAACTTGGCATTCTTCAAAAAGGACATGATTTTTTCGACCGGCTGCTTATAGCGAGGCCAGAACAGTCAGGGCAATTGGGAAGGGTTAATTTCTTTCTTGGAGGCAATAGCATTTGGCAACTCCAATTTTAGCAATGGAGTTTTCAGATTCTGTAGCAAGGTTGCTGGCGTGTGCTGGAAACTTTGGACTTGGTTGTTCTGTCCGGAAAGATTGACAACAGAAAGGGATAGCAAGATGGTGTGTGATGCCGGAAACAAGGTGAGCAGATGAACAGAACGGACAAACGAAACATTAGCTTTAGATCGGACCATTAGTGTTTTTTGTGTTTTAGTTTGGCCACCGTAGTTCTTTCAGAAGTTTCAGTTGTTTGCAAACTGCAATCTGCAATCCCACTGCTGGATATCGCCAGATGTTAGATACTGGACCTTTATTAAGTCGCTACAGTTACCATGTGTGACAAGTAATAGACAACGTAGGAAATATTTGTTCTATTAGCATTAGACAAAACACTCCATCTGAGCAGGCCAACCAACCAGCAGGAATTGCTAGCACAATGACATGGACTTGACCCCCTGCAGGTCTCCCCCTCAAAAACACTGCACGTTGCAACTGGGTGTCTGTGTCTATAGAGGGGTGCTTCTTTATTTCTGTGCCACCTCAGGGCTGAGTTGTCCTCTGCTACTGCTGGTTTGCCCTCGGTGTAAGCCCCAGTTAGTTGTTTATAATGCATTTCATATCAACATTCATTTAAGCTGTCTGTGTTTACATATTCATACCACGCTTTTGACTTAAAACAGGAAGTTCACACCTGTTCTCAAGGGGTTGTTAAAAAGCACTCTAGCAAAACAGTGGATAATGACATAGGTTAGGACAATTGAGAGAAAGTTCACTCAGGAAAGAACCACAGCAAATAATTATAATGGTAACATATCTAATAATATAATTGATGAATGGATTTATTCCTGTAAGCACACAGCAACACTCTCTTGTCTTGCTTATCAGTCTCTTATCATTCAGCCAAAATGCCCTAGAATTTATTTTCCTCATACAACATATATCTGTGTATACATATTTGTTACCCCCACCTTTCCTCTCTTCCGCTCTCCCCCTCCTTTTTTGCAACAGTTGTTGTGTGTTCGTTTTGGCAGCACTCCATAGTCTGTTTGATGTGGTTTCCAGAAGTCCTGAACTGCAGTCCCTGGCCACTCTTTCTGTCATCAGTAGACCTGCTGTCTCTTTAGCCTCTATTGACTCCTTTTAACCTCCTCCTACCTTCCTCACATTGAAGCAGCTGCTTTCCTTCCCGCGGCACATTTATGCATGGAAATGATCTGATTCCCATTATTTGGTCGTAAACTGGATTTTGCTGTGTGCTGCATACACAATCAAACTCCTGCAAATACAGTTTGCTCTTTTGTTGGTGGACTGCATTGCAAGGCACTGAAGAAAAATTAAAGGTCACAATTTCCTTGTTGTAAATATAAATTAGGCAGTCCTAAATGTGTGGTCTACTTTTTAAGTCATGAGCTACCAAAGACTTGAGCTCTTGTCATCCCAATAATACGTAAAACTATTATCAAAATGAATCAGCTCTGTTGAACCCATTTCTACCAATGACCTCTACGCACTGTAATTTGAGTGATAGGAGGAGGGGGTAGAGCCAGCTAGATAGTAGCTTCAAAGAGAGCCTTGTAGAGGACAGTCAGTGACCCTATATGGGCGCCTTTCCTGCACATACCAGCACGTTTAAAGGGAAACTGATAGGCAGGTGAAATATCTGCCACTTACAGAAAAGAGGCAGAGACTAGGGAGGGCAGACAGGACAGAATGGATATGGATTGGGTCACAAGGCTGACGAGGCCTTCCTAAGGAAATGAATATTCCTTGCAAAGTACACTTGGTGACACTTAGGTCTAAGGACAAAACACAAGAGCAAAGGAAATCCATTCCTCACTTTTATTTGGCATACAAGAGCACTGGATCATAGTTTTATTTTTCATCACAAAATACCTTACACGCTGTATTAGACTTTTTATGATGACATTACTATAAAATAAGCTGTGTTGTTTTGACACCATTTATTGTATTATGATTTGTGATACCAAGTAACAATGGAGAATAATTATTCTTGCAGCTCTTTAATCTTAAGTGTATGTTTAAAACCGAAGAGTATCGGAATTAATCAATCAACGTATTCCATGCTGTGTCGTGTATCCACTTTCACCCCACCAGCAGAGATACATATTATCATCGTGTGGACTTCCACTTTGTATCAGATGGAGGCGATGCGGTGAAGGCAGAGCTAAACATGCCCAGGGGGCTAGAGTGAAACCGGTGTCTCATTTTCAGGGGCAAACAAACACATACAGGGAGCAGACATGCCTGTCACATCTCCCTTAGCTTCCCTGTCACCCCCGGGGGCAGTGGGCAGGGGCAACCTCTGTGCTGTGGTAGCTCTGAAAATCTACATGTACTCATGCAGGAAAAGAAATGCATGACCAGACATACCCACTTAAAGTGCATACAAACAAATTCACATGCATATGCTGTGTCTGTTGTAGCTTCTAAACAAACATTCTCAAGTACAGCAAAACCACTCGGGTGGTGTTGAACCTTAACAGCCCTCTTGAGATCACCAGTTTGACCTTCCAAGCTGAAAAGCAGCAGATTTAGTCCACAAACCTGGCTCCATTTTTAACTTTCCCAGATTGATCAGTGATTGTGCTGGCGCCGAGCAGCTGTATAGCTTTACATCAGCGAGGAGGAGGTTTAGTGGTTTTCAATAGTATTTCAGGATATCCTTGCTGCTGCTGCTGCTGCTGCAGTTTTTGGCAGACTAACAGCTGCCACCAGCATTAGTGTACAAGCAGACACTTCTTAATGTTCCCCAGCCCTGGCCTCATGTGTCACATGGACCTCATCCAGCCTCACCCAGTTGCCATCCGCAATGGCTGGATTGGTTGAAAGCGGTGTGAGACCAGCAATTTACAATATGCTGAAGACTATCTTTTCATTTTGGTTGAGGGTTAGAAACGATAATGTGACCAGTTTTGATGATTTGGTTGGCCTCTGTTTGCCCACAGAAGGCAAACAGAGTCGAGACACCTTTCTAATTATATGCGATTTATTATCACAGATGAAAAGTGATTTATTACTTTTTTTTCAACAGTCTCTGGACCAAGGGAAATTAGTTATGTAGCCCTGTTGCTTATAATTTGACAACACTGCCTTGAATTCACTGAGATGTAAAATTAATTCTTGCAGTTGTTTTCAATGGGAGTTTCATGTTTGCCTTGCTCACTGTTAAAAATCGGAGAAAAATACAAATGATTGGGCTTGGCTCAGTAACTTCATTGTGCAGGGAAAAGAAAGCCAAACTGGACGGGGTTCAGTGGTTTTAGGCCTTTTGAGGGTTTGTGTGTCAGGATTTATGTATTTAATTACACACTCATTCTACTAATGTAAGTGGAGAAAAAAGGAAAACGGATAAAAAGCCCCATCAAGCCTATAAGCTTGTAGTTTCCCTCTTACTGAAAGTTGGCCACTGCTGCTGTTTAGCTCCCCTTGAACTGGGCTAATACTTGTCTATTCCGATTAGGATTAGTATGTGTAGCATGGGCTCAGGGACCCGGGACTCGTAATCTAATAAATCAAGATAAAAAACTCTGAGATTGGTTTACAGAGGGCTCGGATTTACTATTGGCCATCTCAGAGAAACAGGGATTAACACAGCATTTGGTGCTGCAGCTACACACTCCCAATTCTGTGAATAGAGAGAAAGAGAGAGACCAAGGCGGTGAGGGAGGGAAGAAGACTTAGAGGGAGGGAGTGGAGGAGAAGAGCTGGCTAGGGCTTTATATTGCCTAACAGACATCAAGTTAAACTCACAGTGACAAGGTCAGGTTAGTCCTTGTACAAAAGGCTTTGTTCCATAGGCAGATTAAAGGTCTCTTTGACAGTTTTTACACTTTTGGATCATGTTGAACATGTTAGGAGTTAATCCTGTCTGTGAGGGGAAGAAGCCCCACTGCCACACAAATGGGAGATAGGTGCAGAGAATGGTGAGCATACTGTGTTCAACAAAAACGAGCTGCAGACAAAATGACTTCACACTTCTCAGATAATTGACAATGAATGTATTTCTCTTTGTTTTTATGTTATTGACAAGTTACTTAGTGATCCTGTTTCCACCATATTCTCTCTGACCCGTTGACACATTAGTTGAAATACATGGCATATTGTATTGTTTAATGAGAAAGTGCAATGGGTACAAGTGATAGAATAAGTTATGAAGTATATGCTTATTGCCTATCCTCTGCTACATGTGGCCTACATTGAAAAAAACAAAAAAACAGCTGGTATAGTCTCTCATGGTCAGATACAACATAATTACATCTGTGTGTAATGTGACGACACTCCCACTGACCTTTTACAGTTAAGGATACATTTTCCTCTTCAGAATCTTCAAATCAGAAATGAAACTGATTGTTTAAGGACACTTGGTTTGCACACTGTCTCTTTTTCACTGATAATGAAGCAGCTCTGGATTGAGATGATATGATAACAGTCTTGGTCCTCTGGTTTTAAGACATGTTGACATTCACAAACAATAATGTCATAACCATTTCAAGTAAAAAGAAATTATGACATTTTAAAATTTGTTAACAAGATAGTTGTCTCAAAGAATAAATTCCCAAGTTGGTTTGTTCAAAGCCAATGTTTTTTACCTGGTCTGAGGACCGTTTGCTACTCACAACCTATTGTCGTCCTATTGGGGGCCAGCAGCTTATCCTGGTTCATTTCTGATCTGAGCTTTTCTTTTTTTTTTCTTGTTCCTATTCGAAAAAGAACCATAAAGAAGCAAATTTGTTTTTGTCTTCTGAGATCTAAAATGGTGATTTGGACATGTTAAGGAGCACAGTGCAAGCTGATGCGTGTCACGTGATCTTGATGTCACATTTGAAGAGAGTGTATGTTGTTCACAAATGTTGTGTGCGATGTCCATGTCAGTTATACTTAGAATCATCAATAGCATGTAATATTATGTAATATTATGTTACGTAAATCATGTCACCTTCAACTCAACTGTTGTTTTCATACAACTACATTTAAGTTATATTTTGTTTTAGCAAATTAGGTGTTAATAATAAATGTTACATATTGGTGGTAATGCAGTTAAATGTACACAGTTGCAGAACCTTTGTTCTCTTGCCTGATAAAATACTTGGCAGTTATCTATCAGATGAAGATTCTTTTC
Organism: Clinocottus analis; assembly: GCF_023055335.1. Taxonomy (NCBI): domain Eukaryota; kingdom Metazoa; phylum Chordata; class Actinopteri; order Perciformes; family Cottidae; genus Clinocottus; species Clinocottus analis. Next base: position 14,499,755 of record NW_027176153.1, on the reverse strand, counting down.
TGCGAAGCAGTTTTCTGAGAAACAAGACTAAAATATCGCCACCTGAAATACAAGCTTTTTCTATTTTTTTCTTTGATGCCAGGGTTTCACATAAAGTTTTACATATCAAAAGTGGAATGTTATTTCATCTGCGATATCAAACACAGGAAATCTTTTCTACATCTCCATATGAATGTTGAAAAATCCGAGCAACATAGCTCAGCTTGGGCAAAAGAGGCCTTTTCTTTCTTTCTGATGGAACTGTTAGCAATATCACTGGGCAATTAGCAAGGAAACGAGAGAGAAATAGAGAAGCCAATTACTTCTGTGAGTTAGCTAAAGGCCATTTTAAACTGTGTGCCCATGACATAATAATGTTTATGGTAAATATTATAGTTGGAGACAGTGAGTGCATGGCGTGAGAGGCAGGGAAAAAAAGGCATCAATCTCAGATCGAGAATAATTTATTAAGATCTGAGATGCGGCAATTACGTGGAAAGGACCAAAAAGAAAAAAAAAAGAAGAAGCCAACTCTCCAGGAACCGCATACATGATTGCAATCTTGATTAAATCCCCCTGGATCTAATGAGTTGATTTTCTGCTGTTAATATTGCATTGGCTGATGATGGATTCGTTAAGATAATGGAACGAAGCTAAAATATAAATGACTCCCTGTCAAGGAGCAGATTTTCGTCATTTTCCGTCTGACACCTCCGCCGTGGGGATTTGGTGAGGCCTTTTTGTGTTTCCAACCATCAGGATCTGGAATACTAATTGCTTATGTGTGGACGCTTCTAATGCCTCTCCTCCTCTATAAACCCCCCGCCCCTCCCTATCGTCTTGGTAAATATCTCCTCCACATCTCCACACAGAAACAAAGACACTGAAGCAGCTTTCTTTATTTAATGCTGCTGAGAGTATGTCCTATTTTACTACATAACAGACCAACAATTTTCACAGAGCACAACTCTTTTTCGACCCTGTTAAACACCACTGGTTCAACGATCAAATCTTAGAAAAAAAAGGCCAGTTATTTAAAGCAACTGTATATGATACAAAAACTGCCAGCAAAAATAAAACATGTAAGCAATAGGCTTCTCGTATCGACCTGTGCTTTTGAGATAAATTAATAATGTGGTCTCCCTTTGGTGCTGTGCAGAGTAGCTGAGCCAGTCGCTCTCTGTTTTAAATGGTCTGTCACTTAGGTCAACTAGAGGAGTAAAATGTCCGATGCATAGGATATTGATCCCATATCACAGATGAACCACACACAATAAGACTACAACAACACTACATGTATAATTCCTCTCTCAAGTGCGGCAGGAGCATAATGCAAAAAGCATTTGTAATAATCCAAACGCATACCACAGTGTGAATCTGTTGAGATATTATGCTGTCATTTGAATCGGCTGGGCAAAGAGTTGTTAATCAAAAAGGAAGTCAGTATGTTCAGAAGTTTTAATGACTTACAATATAAAATATCCAGGGGCACGGTTGTTTGATAACAAAAGTTTTACAGTGCCTGAATGAAATCTGGGGTTTGTAGAAAATCCAAGACTCCTCTCACTTAACTGAAAACAATATCACGATGTGTAGTTTGATGTAACCTACCCACCAAAACCAAACTGTTTCTATCACCATCATAATGATCATTGTTGTCAAGTTTCATGCTCATTCTGACCCTTCCTTTGAGGTGAACGCGATATTGTCCGGTCTTCTGTGTGATATTACTGGGGAACCCGTCTGATTGGGCCATCCCCAAGAGCCCTTTTCTTCTGTGTGTCACTTTTTGTGTCCTTTAACATGGTTTTACTAAAAAGTCTTTTTTAATCAATCAAGAAGCAGGCAGAAAATAGGCTTTGTCATGGCTTGGCCTGGGGTCGTGTGATGCCTGGTCTTCCCGGTGACAGCTCTTCAAAAGGGATAAAAAGGAATATTTTGGGGGGGAAACGGGGGTTTCCATGGCACCGGCACTTGTTGCACATGGATCACCATTCTTTGGTTCTGCATGAGATTGAGGTTTCAAAGGGCTGGACAACAAAAATTAGGCGAGGAGGGGACAGCGGGAGTGTGGAGGTAGCTGCCCTCAAGCCCCCGACTCTGTTTCTCCGAGGGAAAGGGAGAATAGGAGCCAGAAGTGACAGCACAAAAAGGGGCCTACGAGGTGCTGTCAAATATGCACCAGTGTAAATGGTCAGTCACTCTGTCCGCAGTGTGTTCAAAAAGTCAGAATGGAACACAGACAAGAGTACATAAAGTACATCAAGTTCAGACCTTTTGAGTGAGAAGTGTGTTCTTGTTGCGGCTCCCACTTCATAATTAGAGGTTGTTTTATGTAGAATGAACTCACGTTAAGTTGTAGGTTCCTCAGTTCATGTGTGGGAAACGAAACCAGGAAACTTCAACAATAGATTGTCGATCATTACAGAAAAGAGGATTATTATTTTAAACTGTTCTGTTCAGTTGAGTGCCGGTTTGTGTGTTGCCGTTATTTAAATGTGTAATAAATGAGACACTACGGTGTGATTTATAAGCTTAAACTTAAAGTTTGAAATAATGTTACTGTATGCCGGTCCGGTTTGCATTAACCATGTTTATTTCACACATGAATGGCTTTGAGCTATATTTTCTTTTCTGTAAAATTGTTGTGTAGTGATTACCTTCATGCTCCACCTGCAATTCTTCTCACAATTACGCATTCTTCTGTCTTTGGGAAATGGCATCGTGAGGTCAAGGTTTTTGCATGTCAGGAGTCCTTTAAGCAATTTGCAATAATTTCCATAGCATCATCACTGCCACCTTCAATAACAAGCAAGGTTAGACACACGTGTTGCTCTTTACACACAAGCAATCACAGCTAAACATGTTTCAGTTTTGGAGGGCTTTAACCACACTTGGATAAGGGAGGTCAAAAGCTCCATAAGCACATTTATCATATTTAGGAAATCAAGCATTTAAATAGGGTTGCATATCCCTGTCATACTGTAATGACAGCCAGTAATGTTAAAATGTCAAAATATATAGCTGTAGCTGCATCTTATTGTAACTTCTGTGTATGTATGTATGTGTTTATTTTCAGGTTCCCAACAATGTGCTGCCAGTCTGTTTAAAAGGTTAAGGCAGTCGGGATATGTTCCTTGATAGGATTTTATCATGCTAGGCATGCTCTGTTTCCTGATGAATATATTAAAATTATTACTGTGCAAACAGAGTTTCTAATTACTGACCTGCTTGCCATTGTACTGTGCGTTCTGTATGCCCCCCTTCTTCTCCATGCCTTGTTTATTTATCTGCACCACTGAATACAGAATAGTCTATGCGATGTCATTTCCATCCACATGAAAATGATTTTGAAAATGCCAATCTTGCCTATTATACAGTGTAATTACTTGTCTGCTTTTTGATTTTATCATATCTTCAGCCAGTGGGAAGACACTTGGAGAGGCTAAACATCTTAGCGGAGCTTGTCAGCTGACGATTTGCAGAGGAAACAAAAAAAAAGACCCCTGTTTGCAAACAAAAGTGCTATCTGCCACATGTACAAAGTCGATGATCGTAGTTTATTGATGGGTGTACCCACTCTGTGCCGGGCTTTTCTTAAGGTTATGTTATATAGAAATATATATGCTGCCACGCAATACTTGAATATGTAAGGTATCATTACTTCCGCAGCTTTGAACTTTTTGGGGACAATTAGTCATGAGCCTTCAGACAGAAAACTTGGCATCAGCTCTGTAGATCTTTGAGCTTGACGTTGAATACATTTTTCAAATACATACTCAACAAAAGCATTTCGAACGAGGTATGTGAAATATGAGCAAATGGAAACACGGTGACGCATTCTTAGGTTTTGACTGAGCATTTGCCTCGTACCTTTGCTTTCACTCAGCATGTTTTCCAACTTCCGAGGACAAAAATATGACTTTTTGAGTTCATTTTGATGGTCACCACCGCAGCTCTGGCTTCAATGGATGCATATATATATATATATATATATATATATATATATATATATATATGTGTGTGTGTGCAGTGATGAAAGTGTCACCGATTTTACTTGAGCATCTGCACCACATCATGCAAAAGGGCAACCCTGTTGTTTACTTGTCTGCCTGCAATGTTGCACAGGGGGTTGATCAGGGGAGTTGATAGGAGCTGCAATTTAAAAAGAGGACACTGCAGCTCTGAACAAAAACAATTAAAGGAAAATGAAAGACGGCCCCCAAGGGTTAAAAATAGAAAATTATCAACATGCATGCTGGAATCCAGTACCCTCCACAACACCTCCCGCACCAGCACCCCCCTCAAACTTACTGGGCCTGCATTGTTATGTATGATCAGATCTGCCAGTTCTTCCTCTAAGCTCCTTGTCACATTTTGACTTAATGAAGTGCAACTTAGAAGGGAATTGGGTTCATCATGCTAGTCGCACGATGCTCCCTTGTTGTAGCAAACAGGAGTGGCATGGGACCAAAGCGCTACAGCGCGAGTCGTTATCATTCCGGTCAGTCTGTTTAACACAAAATTAAACAAAGAACTAATTAGTGCCTCATGAATTAATAACTGCACTGTTGCTGAGAAGAAGTTAGGTTGCTGAGGGGAGATATAAAATAAGTAGGAAGATCAGGTTAGAATTATTATTACTTTTTCGGGGAAGCATGGGCTCTCAAGGTTAGTAAACTTTTGAGAGGATTTAAGAGTGACTCAACTGGTTCTGCCAAAGTCAGAGTCTGTCATGATGTAACACGGTGTCTGGGTTAATAGATGTCATATGGGGCACTGCTTTTCTTCATATAGGAGAAAGACACGTAGGCATAATCTTTATATTTTAGCCATTTAGATGATTTTAGCACAGCATGAAAAAGGAACTAGCACTATTCCTACTTTGAGCCTTCTGTTACGTTCTTTATCTAAGCAGTGTTTGATCCAGAAATCTTGTTATTCCTGTCATAACTAAGGTTTCATGCGTAAGTGATTTGTTTAATTTTGTATTCGGCAAGACTGTGGTGAGTCACTCTCAGCTACGAAGTAGGAAACTGCTATTACTTATTCTCACCCAAGTATGATTTTAGGATTACTGCATGTTGGTAAATTATTACTGGCAAACTGCTGAAATATGCACCGACATAGTTGACTGTGCTCTACGACTGCTCCCCAGGCTTCCATGGGCTTTACAAACTATATCTCCTCTGTTGCCCCTCCCTCTGTTACTAACCCCCTTCCCTCAGCTGTGATCTGCGTCCTTGGTATCTGTGGACCTTTATACAGTTTATCAGAAGGTCAGGAGTGAACAAAAGTACACATTTTTACCATTTGCATCCTCTGGAGGCCTGTTACTATTACATCAACCACTGTAGATCAGATGACTTGGGTAAATGTATAGATTTCTCCAGAGCATGTATACATGTGCGTGCATATGTACATCGGAATAATCAGTGTCTGTCTGGGTTTTTAATGTTTCTCCTTTGCGCTCCTTCTCAGATGAAATGAGCCCCCGTATGGAGTGACTCCCCAGGAAGAGAAAACGAGGTAGGACAAATCTTCAACATGACTGATTACTGTCCCCACCATCTCCCCTGTTCATATCTACAACAATATCAGGCATCTTCATTAATCCCCATGGATCAATGTGTCTGGGGGTTGTAAAAATTGACAAATGACTTATTAGAATCCCACCGTTTTATTTTCCAACTGATTAACTCACAGCAATGTCGTACACTATACAGGCACACTGATGTATCTGTTTTCCAAAGATGGCTTTCTCTCTGTCTCTCTTTCACTCTCTCTTGTTATGAGGGATCTATACAGTAAAATGCACCCCTAACATTCTGTATTAGAAACCCTACCAGCCTGCAACGACTCCAAAACTACAAGAGCAATGAGCTGCTTTTGGAATATATGAACTGCTGATTTACTTTTTTGACATAAACAGCAGTTGAACAGTGCTTCACAGTACTTAAAATACAAAAATACATTAATGAACGCAGCATTGGAAAATAAACAGCTACTATTTGAATTTACATAAGCTTTTCCCTGGTAGTAATAAAACATGTATTTTAACTTCCTATAAATGTGCCAGCACGTATTCTGCTGTATTCTGTTATCTACCCTGTTAGGTTGTTCCATTAATTATAACTGGATATTCTTTTATGTCTGCTTTATGTCTAGATGTTGTTCTGGCAACATCCCACATTGTCATCTTGACAAAATAATATAATTTTTCCACTATATGGCATTTATTACTGTAACAGACATTAGACACAGACATCTAAGTACAGATGACATCCACCAAATTAACAAGAGTATAAAACCTTTTGTTGCTGATAAAAAATCTGCCTCTGTACAATTTGACTCTCGAGAGGACGCTAATGACTTGTGACTTGAAGAAACTGGGTTGCTTTTTTTTTCTCTCCCTGAGATGAAACCTTCTGTGCTAATGATGTTAGCTGGTATGAGCACAATGCTGATGTGGGAGTCTGTCATGAGGATGCATACAACAGCCCTTGCCCCTGGCCTCCTAGTCAAGAGGGATCTAAACATTCAGAAGTGACACCGTGGGCTGTCTCATGTCAAGCCAGAGACCCTCACTATCACCGGGGGGTGGCATGGCTGTGAATTGAGGCGGAGGGCTACACCACACTCCTTTGTTTCTGGTGGTGTCACTCACCCACCAGACACAGACACACTCCTTGCATCAATCAGAGCTCCAGAAACATGCTCAGTGTACCTCCCTATAACATGATGATGACACTATCCATAGATTTCCACATAGATACAATAAGTAACAGCAACAGGAGGATGAGAGCTGCAGATCAGATTCAGTGCAGCCACATTTCCTCTCGTAAGTTCCCCCCCATGGCCGGATGCATGGGTGGACACACGCAAAAAGACATCTTTAAACAGGTTGCTTTGGAAGCAAAGTCAACTGTGTGACTACATATACTAACTTAAGTCTTCCCTTGTTTAACCGCATAACAACAACATAACAGAGTGCAGTTAGTTTAATTGGCTTTTGATATATGTTAATGTAACTAATAATAAAGGCCAACTGGCTCTAACACTGGGCTGAAATGACATCCCCTCTCTCCTTTTGGCTCCCACAGACTTAGGCAAGAGAGTGCACCCGGAGTGGAGTCCCTCTCTTAGACAGTGGGAAGAAAATTAAACTGCCAAATTTGTTTTCATTGGTTCCAGGGACAATCTCAGGGGACTTCAATGCTTTTAATTGAGCTCACTGAGCAGAAATGTGTAAGGCTGCTTACCAACAACAATGATGTCTCCCTTTTACCTCTCTTGGATCTCAGTGGAAGATCAGGCAGATTTTTAAGTATTGTGACACTATGCTAAAAACAAAAAGTGTAATATATGGGACTATGAGCATTAGCAAACAGCTATTTGTTTGATAACGATAGAGTGGAATCATTTCTACCTGAGCAGAGAATGAATACATGTCATCCCACTCTGCACGTGTTGTAATCTGAGTTTGGGCCGGCCGTGCATGCTTTTAGTGCATGTTAATGCATGCGTACGTGCCCGACTGGCTAGCGCATGGCCACTGTTGTACACCGTGCTCGTACAGCGGTTTCAGCTGATAATGGCGTTCCAACCGACAGCATCGTCACAGAGCGTAGCACCAACCCTCTGGTTCCCCTTCAGGTAAACTCTGTAAGCTTGTCAGCACTTAAGCTGTAGTTTGCACCGCTAGCGCCTTTAGCATCGTTAGCTGCTGAAAGCCGGCTCAGCAGTTGCCATGTTGAGAGCCTGTTAGAGGCAATATAAATGGTCCCAATCTCAAACAAAGCACCTTTTAAGTTTTAGCATTCATGGAAATCTAGGAAATGTGTTTGACAATGATTTATAATTCAAAGTCAAAGTAGCTTTGTTTTGTGCTTTATTGGTTTTTCAAGGTTTGTGTGTAGGAGGGCAATGATTCTCTAATAAAAGATCATTCAGTCATGGATAAAGGTAAATAAAGTCTACAGTTCGTCTTGGGAAATAAAATTTGTCTCACTGAGAAAAAAAGAGCAACAATTCAGGAAATTTGGTATTAACGTATCGCCCAGGATAGCATAATAACAAAAACAAGAAGCCACTTTCTCGTTTTCTGCACTTTTCTCACTCCTCTTTTTGTCCTTTAAATTTTTCCAATGTGTCAAAACAAGCAAAGGCTACATGGAAACGGCAGTCCTGTGTAAATATTTATGATGTAACATCTCCATGTGAATAGACTTTCCTCCCAATCCATCCATCATTACGGGCATATCGTGAAAGCCCACCTCCCGGTGGTGGCTCAGGGCCTTAGGAAGCTCAGACAGGAGCGGCGTGTCCCCCTCTCATTCAAAGTATTTGTTTTTCTTTTCACTAGGGGCAGCCCAACTGTGAGGGCATTTCATGTGTCAGGCCCGCCGTTTTCATTCAGGGCTGACTTCAAAGCCCATTTTGGTCCATTGTTTCGGTGACGTGGCTGCTGGACCCGAAAAATGCCCAAACAGAAAAATGTGATGTAGGTCAAATTACAGCAGTTGTGCCCCTGAAAAAAAGAGGAATTCTTACGGTCAAAACATAAAGCCCTGGTTACCACCTAACCCTGGCTTTTGTCGTTGTTGTCCTTATACCTCTTTATTTTTTCATTGTAGAACTGAATGGAAGTTGGGGAATGTAGAATAAAGAGGCTGGAGTTCAAAGTGATTGGCAGAAAATCTATGTTTTAATCTAATCCATAATATTCTGTGTTTATGTCCCTCTACACAGGAACAACATGTTAGATGTTATGAATGTTATTGGAGACAGTCCTGAGGTTCTGTATTTGAAAGGGATTTGCTCTTGCAAGTGTGACTGTGACTTAAGGTTATATGTATCTGTTAGGACCTTTGCGCGCACAATTATTTGAATTGTGAAACATGTCTTCATTTGATAAAAACAATGTGGGAAGAAGGATCTGCTGCAGCTTTTTCAAGCTTGGTAGTCTTTAAGAATGTGAAGGTGCAGTAGATTTATGAGGTTGTGTGTTTGCAGAAGTAGGTAAGTCTACTGCCTTACCTAAGTGGATTACAAGGTTTTAGGCTTTTCTCCTTGCACAACTTATCGGCAGAAAATAGGCGTTGCAGACGTTAGCGAAATATTGCCAACCAGACTCTCATAACATTATCATTAGCCATGGAGGATTGCTGAAATGTGATTAATACATCACAATTTTGACACACTGAGCCTGAAAAGGTAATATGGATTATTACAATGGTCGTGGAGCTCAATACCGCCATCCACGTTTATCCATTTATCTGCAATGATGAGACTCCTTTGTGTTGTATAGCATTGTAACATCTATCTAAATAACAAAAGATATCTCTCCCATACACAATTGTCGTGCTGTTAATATTCAGCCCATGCAACAATGCACATGGGAATGGAGTGATGAGACAAACTTGACTCAGAAAGAGGGAAAAGTCCATAGAACATTATGAGCATTATGAATCAATGTTCAAGCCTCTAGTACCTGGCACTTTTTCTTTTGCTTAGCTATCTGATTACCTTCAAACTAAAATATTGCCCCTTTATTGTTCAATTACAACTGGTTGAGTGCTGAGTCATTCAATTCACTTTCTAAGAGCTATTTTTCTATCTTTGTGAATACACTCTGTGTGTGTTTCATTTAGTTGGTCTTGGACGAGACAAGTTGAATAAATGCCATTTTTCTGTCGTTTCAAGTGCCTCTTTACTCTCTGTGAATCCATTCAAGCTTTCAATACCTTTTCTCCCCCTCTCTTCTGTCTCTTTTTTCCACGAGCAGGAGGGTTTTACTTTACTCCTTTGTCATCCTAATTGATTGCATTAACCTTTTGAGTATTGAATTTCCTGTGCATCACGCCGAGCACAATGTGGAATATTATCATAATCCTTCCAAGTAATGGACACAGGGCAATCAACAATGCTTTAGGAAAAGTACATCTTTGAAAGATGGAGCATCGTATTATTTTCAGTCAAAAGACCTGGATAGAGGAAGACGGTTAAGCTTTAAGAAACTTTGTCAATAAGTGAAGTATGTTTCTTTTTATCATCTAATAACGTGAAGTCAGAAGATCTTATGCTATGTTGAAAAGCAATGTTTAAATGTATACAATTGTCATGATGAAAATAAATGACCTATACAAACTGTTACACAAGCACATACATGATCAGTCTTAAAGGCTTCTCTTGTTATTTCAATATGACAAATTATTCCATGAAAATGGACCAGTAATGAGAAGCTGGATATCTAACGGTTCAAATTCTTGGTGAAATTTGTAATATTTATTTTTATCCGAGCCTTTTTTGCATACTATTACAATATTTAGAACAACCCCAGCTTCACTTAAACTAATTACATTGAGTAAATACTCAGAGTTCTTTTAACAGTTGCAATTATTTATAATGGCCTTGCAGCCTTTTTAAAATATTATAATAATTTAAAAATTCTAAGAAACTAAGGGAATAAAGATATCAACTATGATTTACGCACATTGGTCAAATGACACATTGACGACACATTTTAACTCAATCCCCTGTGCTTTCTAAAGCCCTGGATTATCCCCATGTGGCCAAAACTAGCAGTAGTACCCATGTGAGTTGGGCTCATCTTGATGCCCCAGCATTGGCTCTGGAACCAAACTCCTGGTAACAGGCTCACTATGATTGAGGAGTGAGAGACGAGTGAGATGCTACGCTGGGTTAGTCACAAGTTCCTGGTTCCCATTTGCATGTTTTTGAGATCCTTATGATTCAACATGACGCTATTACAAGCCAAGAGAACTGGAGCATCTGGGGTTGTGGAGGCAAATACTTGTGTCCCACAAGGGTCTATAATGGGTTCTATTGTATTTACAATGTGTTATTCATTTGTGTTGAAACATTATTTATATAAAAAAATATTTGTTTGCAAACGACACCATTATGTATAGTTTTGCCTCATCTTTATGGCCTGTAATAAAGGAACTGCAATCTGTTTTCGATGTTGTTCAGAAGAACCTCTTCTTTGAATCTTGGCCCGAACATTGACAATCAAATTGATGTGCTTCTCAAGGTCAACGAAGACAGCTGATGGTGTGTATCAGATTGTTACTATAAATAATAAGGTGATTGAACAAGTCACTTGTTTTCCCCCTAGAAGACAATCTGTCTTTTAAACATATCAATTGTCTTACAGTAAAATTGGAAGGAACTCTTGTCCCTCTGTAGAGGATGCAGAGCAAAAAAAAGGAAAAACCTTGAGGGAATCCTTGGCTCAAAGGCAGTGGTCACCGAGGCCGGCCAATTTCTCAGCAATGGCAAGGTAACAGGCGGATAAGATTTGGCCTGAGATGTTGTGGTGCTTCCCTTTTTTTAAATAATGAAACTGACAATAATTGGGTATCACACTGTTTAGCTTCCCTGAGAAAGCAAATACCAATCTGCTGGAATGGAGGCTCAAGCTGAGAGTCAAACATCAGATTCAAGAGCATTGCAGATTCCTGGTCATGGAAAAGTGCCCATCAAGTCCACACGTGTTTCATGGATTTTGAGGAGGCTTATGAAAGTGTCCCTCAGAGAATCATGTCGGGGAAACTGTGGGAACATATGACTATATCCTACTTGCCTTCTGTATTTTTGTTTTTCACCGAATCAGTGAGGTTGTGTTTGGTCGGTGATGACACAATTGCATCTCTGCTTTTTGCCAACGATATTATTATGTTGCTTGTTTGCACTCGACATCCTAGAGTTTTACTGGGAGGATACAATGCACATGAATGTTTATAGTTTTACCTTCAAGTTCCCAATTCCCTTTAGGCAACCGCTACAAGTCATTAGTGGCGTGACAATAGTATGAACCCTCACTATGATCTCACCTATGAACACTGACATATGTGTTCACCGAGGTGACTGGTTAAGCTGCAAGCACCACTGCCACGCTTTCCATCGAGAAAGTATCAAGATACAAGCTATACTTAAAAATGGGAGAAGTTATTTTAGTGGGTTAGCACGCTTACTTTTGCCAATTCATGGACATCCATTTTGAGATATTTCACCTGATAAGCGATACTTTGACCTGTTGATGACCGTAACAGTACTGCAGATATTGTGTATCTTTGGACCACAAAATATAAAAACGTTGTCACTACATCCTGTTCTTTTGCACCATGTCAATGAAGTTGCGACCAAGCAAGCAAAGTAGTAACATCATGAACAACAGTGAATGCAGATTCACGTTGCAGCTCATTATTGTCACTTATTCAGGTGGTTTGTGAGAATGAAGTGGCAGCGCAGCAAAATTATTTTGCTTTAGGAAGAAGTATCAGTTGATTTTCCCTGTTGTCTTTGCTTGTGAATTATTTAGCGCAAGTCCACTCATATTGGTTTATTATTATCTGTCTCACTGGCCACATTTACATGAATGGAGATTCGAGAAGGGGCAGCACAATACATGTGAACAGGCTTTGTGTATATATATATATATATATATATATATATATATATATATATATATATATATATATATATATATATATATATATATGTGTGTGTATGTGTGTGTGTGTATATATATGTGTGTGTATATATTATATAACACTGCAGCTCCACTACGTCAATAATATTGAGGCCCCAAGCCTAAAACCTGCAGTAGAGACAATAATAGCCAGTTAACAAGGCAGGAGGTAGCCTATTGGCCTATTGAGTTTAATCTGTTGCTATAGCTATTTTATTTAAACATGATAGTCAAGGCATAACAAGTAGTTTATGTTGCAAGACCAATGTAATACCCATAACTGTCTTATAAAGGCTTAATGTCAGGAGGCTTTAGGGGAAGTGTCACTAGAATAACACTGATCAGCCTTGAGCTTGGGAATTAGAGACTGCAAATCTTTGAGCATAACAGGACCACCGGGATAGTTTGGAGGGATACAAGTGGGCAGGAATATTTGCTGGACAATTGCTATATATTCTAAACAGCTTTATACAGTATTCATCATCTTGTTTAAGAACAGACGATATTATAGAACCAAATGTAATATCATGGGGATAACCTACAATTTAGACATCAACTACTATCCAGCATGTAGCATAATATGCTAGCTTTGTTTGCTCTGCAGTGGCAAGCTCAGATGAAATTTTTTGCAATGGCATGACATTTTTTTGATTATCTGCAGCCCACTTAGAACCCTATATACTGTCTGTTTCTGCCATACACCATCTAATTACAGTATTTCTGTTCTTCCACATACTGTTGTGTATTTCTCTGTAAACAGTAGCATAAATCCATTAAAGTAATTGATTGTTAAAAAACAGACAAAACTTGTTATCATGTTTCTCTGGCAGCGGCAAGCATTATCTGGGCTGTGTTGATGAATTGAAGCAAAACACCCTGTAATTCATATCAACTCTATTATATTTTTTCAGCTCAAAGAGGAAAAATCAATTGAAACAAGCTCTTATGCATGGGTAGATGCTTGTTTTGATCAATACTATTTTCACAGGGATAGTGCCTTTGAGTTTGATTGAGGCCAGGTTATACAAAGCTAGCTAGTGGTGCTCAGTACTGATATAAATATGTACGTAGATATTCAGGGAGGGCACAGTCATTATTGGGGTACATTTTCTAGATCTTTCACCTGAGTTTTATTGATCAAAATAGAATCATGTGATTGAGTGAAGATGTGGGTCAACAAATAGGTCAAGGTCAGTCAACAGCACAAAGCCTAATCCTGTCCATCTTTTGTATTCCATCAGGCGTCACTGGTATTCCACCGGGAACCTGTGCCCACAGCATATGGAAACTAAGGGCCCATAGTTCAATTATACAAGCCCATTGAGCTTTAGAATATTGACATATCTCTGTACTCTGTTCTCTGAAAATGTCATGGATAATGATCAACCAGTTCACCAGAAAATGCTTTACCAAATAGCAACCAAGATCTGGAGGCTAGATGCGGAGTGCATTGGATTTGTGGACTGTAGATATAAGGTCAGAGTTTTGCTGCTCAAAGGTACAGTAAGCTTCTCAGTTACTCCAGAAGGATATTTGTGCCCACTGGAAGAATTCAACAGTTCGGCTTACATCTGCATTACCATGTTGTGTAACATGGTGTTTGTTGGCTGTGCAGTTTGGGCATCCTCGAGGCATGTAGTCATACAATAACTGACGGTCGAGATATCTTTCTCAGGATCTCAGTTACGTCCTTGATGCAGAGAGCATGCAGCAGTCCCTTTTTTTTTAGGGATACTGACACTTGAATATGCCATGTCTTGACATTTGCTGACCAAGCCAACACATGAATGCATTCACCAAGTTGCACTTTTGTTGCATCTCTTTTAATATAATAAATGATTATCAACTTGATGCAGGGATATAAGGAAATGTATATTTCATAATTAAATACACACAATACAGAATATGTACTCAAATGGACATTGACATACTTTAACTTTGTCCCAAAACATTTCCTTTTGTTTTGTATTTCGACAGCTTAGTCTTTTTTTTTAACGTTTGGATTCTCAGTCTTGATCTATTCAGCAACAAATACAAGCATAATCCTAATTGATCTAATCTGGTTCCTGCTTGCTATTTTCAACAGTTCTATTAGAAAAGTCCCTTCCTCCCCCGCTCTGTCTCTCCCTTCACCTCCCACACTTTCTACCCCCCATCTGCCCTGACCTACATGGTAGTCACATGGCCCGGGCTCCCTGGCTTGGCATTTTATGGAAAATCTGCAGGAGATAAAGCCACAGGGTTTAAAGTGTTATCCCTGCCTGTCCTTTGAGGAGGGCTGAACACTGAATGAGGTGTTATTGCATCAATGCTGTTGGACACGCACCTGCTGCAAAGGGGATACCTTCCTCCCTCCTTCCCACTCTCCCTCCTCAGTTTGATGGGATTTAGTGGAGTGTCACCTCTGTGACTTTGGGGGATTTTTCTTTCCCTGACACTGTCTTATGCATGCTTGCTTGGGTTATTTACTTAACTTGTCCAGAAAATGGACTGTGATCTGCAGCTTACTGCCAAAGCTAAGGAGACACAAGTGCCTCATGCTAGTTAAGATATGCCAGACAGGCACCTAGACACTTGCTTGCTGCTCTGGCTTGCTTACTCCCTAGTTGGTGCTGAGGGCTTAGTTTTGCACTGTGACCGAGTCCCCTTCACACTGTTGTCTGCCTGTAAATTTTCTGCTGCCCTTGCTATTCAGCCAATTACAGCAAAAGAGCTTTAGTGATTTTTTTTTTCCTTCTCTTCCTCCTGGTGTGTATTTAAATATTTATTTACAAGCGAATGACAAGCATAGCTGAAGGTTAAAAAAATGCTGAATTTCATGGTGCATATAATGTCAACTTTTTCTCCATTGTAGTAGTAATCAATAGAAGTTCGTTTGTACAGAACAAATACACACAGGGCAGACTAATATAGCTTCCACGCCTGTTGCATTTCAATTTTGATTCATCCTTACTGCCATTACCTTATATGTAGAGCGGCCACACTGCGGCTTCAAATTCCCGTAGTATTCCCATTAGTATTTTCAAAATAGTCTTTTATTGTGAACAGTTTGGATCTATGAGTGAACGATTTTGTGTTCCAGTAAATGCATAAATTACTGGTTTGATTTTCCTTTCTGGGGGAGAAGTAGTCCCTTGTTGTGGAACCTATAGCAAGGACAGAAACAGTTGTTCTTAACATTAAAGTGACTATATGAGAAACTGTGAGAGTGTAAGTGAAGCCGAATAAGTTCAGTTAATCACGATTTTGTAGCTCGTATTGTTTGTCCCACTGCACATATTGTAGTTTTATATGCTATCAGCATCTTTCCTCACCTCCTGACATTAATCTGCTCTGTCCCATACTGTCAACCTGAGTAGGTACATATTGAATAATTGGTTTAGAAGTCCACAACCCTAAGCCCATACCCAATAATAAGGTATGCTGTATGTCAGTGCATGCACCACACGGTCCTCTCAGGTATGTTGTTGATTCATTATGAGGCTAAAATGTGGTACTAAATATATTTTACCTGATGTCTCTAAAAGGCCACTCAATGAATATCAATCCAATGCTAAATGTAATGCAGAGCCACAAAGCAGTTTAGGAATGCATTCAAAGTGCTGTGCCATTTTGCAATCTGGTGCTAAAATGACCAGAGAAAATACTTTATAAGATAAAGCAGTCAGGACAGCTTTGTTATACTTCATGGGGTGAAGTGCATATTTACAACAGTCCCACTGCACCAAAAAAATAACATCACATGTGTTTTTATTGTTCTGACGGTCATAAAAACAAAACCAGACATTACAGAAGTGATAATTGTGCATAAAAGAAGTGGCACCACAAAATGCATAGTGTTCCAAAACAAGCGAGCAGAAGAATAAAGAGCTCTGTACACCCGTGTAAAATCAGCCACGCCTAGCAGTGGGAACGGAAAGAAAAACTGCTTAATGTGACAAAATAAAGACAGAAACACTCCAAGGGGAAAGTTAGAATTAGGATCCTGAAAGATTTATGCATCCATTTTATTTATAATTTGTTTTCTTTTCCTTATTGGAATTGAGTTGCAACTGAATATTTGATGAACAAAGCCTAGAAGTAAGGATGTTATGTCAGCAAGGAAACAAAAGTAAAGAGAAACAACCAAGAAATGTTTTTTGCAAAGTTTGCTCTTTGGAATAAACTAATATGCCTTTGCTTTCACAAGTGCCTTGTTAATTGAATGTAGGGGGAGTTCGCTATCTGCAGGTTGGGTTGAGCCCTAGCGAGGCTAGCTGCGCCTTTCCGTATGCACTGCGCTGAGTGCTGGGTACTCTCCGTGCACAGAACACCATCTGCATTTTGCTGTTAACGCGCCTTCACATCCAAGGGAGGATTAGGAGAAAATCCCCTGTTTTTTTTCAGCCAGTTGACAAATATCAGATTTGTCTCTAAAAAATTAGCTCCATCTATATCTCCCACCATATGACACACAAAAAAGATTATCTTTAATACCCAGCCAGCTTGGGTGTGGAAAAAGCAGATTAAAGTTTCAGTTTGGTCATATTTACCCAGCCACTTCAACTACGAGACAGCCTGCATTACACAGCAGACAGACCTCTTCACAAAGATTTCTTCCTCCATCCACATGCACTCCCACACCCACGCGCAAGCCTTTACCTTCCAGAAACAAGATGTCTGCCTTGAAACAATTAGACATCATACTTAAATAATTCATCATTTCCCAGTCAGTCTTTCTCTTCTATGTGTCCTTTAAACAGACAGAGTGAGCTGCCAGAGGGGCTAAAGTGAACAGCAGCAGCAGGTGCCTTTTCAGATGGAGCTTTGTAGTCTGCAGAGGGTGCTGAGCTGTTATTTTAGTGGCCCACTGGTGAGGAGCAGGGGGTGGCTGGGAAATGGACCTAGTGGCTGACCTGAGACCCCAGAGCTGTCCTATTAGCAGTGTGCTCGCCACTAAACGTCCCCAGCAACAATTCCTGGTTTCAGTGGTAATCACATCCCGGGTGAAACGGACAACAATGCAATATTCGCCCACGGTCACCTGTGAAGTTAAAGAAGCCAAAAACATTGCTTGAAATCCCATTTAATGATTTAAGAACCTTACTTTCCAAGAATAAACTCCTTTGACCCTGAAGGAGGTCGTTCATATCTGCGGTGACAGATTGTAAGACTGGACTTGCATGATTATTACCCATCAGCATGAATCAGAGGGATTTAAACATATGAGTAAGATGCTCCTTAAGCCTCTGCTAAGTCAATATGTTCTTCCTGACCATTTCATTATCAAATGCATAATCGTCATCTGCCGAGCACAGAACTGAAGGCCTAAGGCCCTACCTGGTGTCCTGGATGTTGACTTCCTTGCTTCCGCTCAAGACCACTGCCCCACCCAGAGGTTGCTTTATGAACACAGGAGCCCCATAAATGAAATTAAGGTGTCAATTAGTCAATTACAGCATAATAACTCTGAGGGCAGACATTTAGAGACCGAGAGAACCTCAGCTAAGTTCATTTCCTCCGGCCCAGGAGCCTAGCGCTTGGCACACGTCACTCCCCACCCAGACTCGCTGAATAAAGGCCCCAGTGCTCTCCCTAATGTTATTTTCCCCTGGATATCTTTTTTGATCAACAATTTCCTTTCATGGGTTTGTTTTTCAGATGCAGGGTATGCGCTTTTTCTCTCCCCAATTTGGCTAGGGAGAATTTTATAATTTAGTAATTAAAATCTTTGTTAGGCTTTAGAAATTGCGGCTAATTGAATTTAATGGGAAGATGAATTTCAATTTTATTTGATTAGCAGGACCCCTGGCATAGGTATTTATGGAAAAAACTCTACAAAAATATGCTGTGTGGGCTAAGATGGCATAATAGAATTACTCATAATCGGATTTCACTGTCATGAATTTCACTCTAATTTCACTCTAATTTTCCATTAGATAGCTGGTTTACAAATATTTGCTCATCTGCGATGGGAAAGGCTATCTGTCTAAAATGATTACGGAGCAAGCCTTCAGAAATATGTCCCTTTTTTCCCCCTCCCTTTTAAAAACCAGATTGCGAGGGATCAAAATTAGGAAGATTGCATTATGGATGTCTGCATCCGGGAGAGCAGAGGGGGAGATATGATGATTACGGCCGGGGGATGAAAGCAGTGTCAAGAAAAATGTATGACTCAAAAACATAGGCCTATTCTATCTCCCAAATCTTTGCTCTCAGCACACCGCCGCCATGCAACATGCTATATCATAATTCATCTAATATCATAAACAGTGCATAAGAAACGCAGTGCAGCAGGCTGACAAATAAACAAATACACCTTATACCTCATACAAACTCCATGTTAATTACTTTCAAGTGTGTACCTATAATGAGATTTTGCAATGGGATTTTCATAGTGTATGTATCTAGCTGTATATACAGCTATACAGCAATTATGAAAATCAAATGAGATTCTCAAGAATCATTGTCATGAGTAATGCAAATGATGATCATCAAGAAGTGGTGTATTGCCATCATCATTGTTCTGGCTGTATTTGTGTGTAAGTTTAATATTCAGCTCCTTCTCTGCTTAAAAATAAATATATAATGCAATATAAACAGACGTGAGAGGGAATAATATTCCACATCACAGACAACCTAGAATAACACTCGGCTGAACTCTTGTTGAATCCCACTTTAAAAGACCCTGCTTCAGAATTAAACTTTTACACGTTCAATTTCCTGCCAATTTGACAACAACATGACAGTGAATATCAAGAACAAACTTGATCCATTGTCTGCTGAAAAACACAACTATTTTAATTAGTTGTGTTTCAAGTTTGATGCAGCAGAAGTGCTTTGTAGCGCTCCTCCTGTGTAATCTCCCACCTGTACTCTCCACCAGTTAGGACAGACCTCCACCCAACGCCGACTCACGCCCACTCCATCCCCTCCCGTGCGTTCACTCACTCGTTGCCCCGAACTGCCAGAGACAGCAAGAGGGGTTCAAAAACACAATTTGACTCTCGGCAAAGGTCAGATTTCTCACTCGGCATGTCTCTGGGCTTTGGGCACAAAAGCCACTGAATTCACATCTATCAACTGGGCCCTAGCTTTTGTCCTGGGGAATGGAGGACTCGGAGTGGGCCCTTCACCAGACCAGCCCCTCCTGGAGTGCACTGTCAGGGGCAGCCCAACGTCTGGCCCGGCAGCCCTTTGACTGATGTACCCCTGCCATGTCACACGCACGGAAGCGTGCACACACACTCTCACATGCATACACACTCCACCTTGCCCTCAACATTCTCCCGCATGCTCTATACAATACCCTCAGACCACATCAAACGAAAATCCCCACAGCTCTTTCTGAAAAGCAATGGTTTCGGCCCCAAAGATGGCAGCTCAAGGGCCAGAGGGCTGTAATGCATGGGCGACAAACACCCCCCCCCTCTTCTCTCCTGTGGACATGAATAAAATTCACCCCTGTAAACTAAAACCTCCCCTAGTATCAAGTTTAGATTTACTGTAGTAGATTTTGTTTGACTTTTTATTGATATGCTGTACCTATGTGAAAGAAAGTCTCAAAGTGTTGCTGCCACACATGTTTCCATGTGTTAATTTCAAAAACAGTCCTTTAAAACTGCTAGAAATGTCAATATTAGATGGCTTTATAAAAGCTATTGTATTTAGATTCTCACGAGAGCTCACCAATTTTAATAAGCATTTACAGCATTAGAGTCTTTTAGTGACTATTGTCTGACTTCATTTTCTTCTGCACAACATTCACAATAACATATTTATAAACATGTTAACAACAATCACTGTGATCAAGTGTGTCCGTGGGTGTAAGAGCTCACCAGGGCCCTGCAGGAAGAAGCAGGATTTGGGGTTAGCGAGGTAACATTAGCTTTACGACGGTGGTTCACTTTTACCAGGGGCAGATCACCAATGCTCTGTAGCAAGTTATGTTGAAGATAACATATCAACTAATATAAACACGCCGCATACTGACCAATCAAAGTGTAGTGCGTGGATCGTTAATTCATTTAATATAAGTCATAATCCTGACTAAAAACAACAATCTTGAGCGTGTTAGATCCGACTATAATTACATGTGTGTAGTCCGATAAATTGTATGTGTGGTATTCTTTATTTGTAATTTTGTCTTGGGAGCCAAAAAAAGGCAATAATAATTCAAAGTGTTTGGTAGATTGCAAGATGTGCTGCAACATGTTTGTTTCTTTTTTCTCTAAAAAATATTGTGATTTGGGTGTTAAAAGACGGGGGTTAAGGTAATTATGGTGTTGGGTGGCCTATGTCTGATGACTGGGCACCAATTTTTGGTCTCCCGCATGCAACACATACCTATATCAACTGGTGGGTCTAGCAGCAAGCCAACATTAATTACATTTACAAACCACAATAACAAGAAATCTGTTAATATTCTCTTATCATATATTCATATCATATCTTCCCTATGTGTGTCCGCCTCTTGAGCCGTATGTGTCAGTGCGACATGTCGGAATCGTGCCTATAACAGTTGTGTAGACTGGTACTTGTATGTGTACTGTATGTGATTATAAGATATGAATGAAAGCCTATTTACAGCTTTGAATTATGTTTTTATATTGGTGCTATTTTAAATTTGCCCCCAAATCTGTTTCCCACCACAAGGGTTGCACCTGAAACAATAAAGCTAAAATGGTCATATAGCCATAATTTCCCCAACAGGTTGAATAAAGTATCTTCTATACAAAGCAACACATCAACCTAACAGAATACAAACATGTTATTGTAGTCAAATCTGTGCATTCGCTCAAATAGATGGGCAGTGATACTTATACAGTCTGTAATTTTAAGCCAACTGCACTTCCTGCGTTTAGCAACTGTGCTACGTTGAGCTTGGAATACGTTTTTATCTTATTCGTATTTATCTAATATTATAGTTTGCTCATCGTTTGTAAAATATGCAGCTCTTCTGACAGTAAACTTCTTTGCTATTGGTCACATGCCAACACCGCCCGCTTTATGTGAACACGCTAAAAAAGTTTAAGAAACCCAGGTTGACCTACCAAGTTGACAACCACCGTCGTAGGACCGCTTATTAACGGGATTACGGTTGTCGGGGTTAGTTTGGTAGGAAAAGCTCAATATATCATGTTGAGCTCTTCGTAGAACCTGGTCTCAGTAATCCACCAACCAAAATATGTTTGTTTGTTCAATATGTGATTGATGTAAAACAGGACTGATGTTTGACAAATGTCCAACACCTTGACAGCATAACAGGCCCGGCTGCCAAGTCAGGTCATTTAGATACTAGATTTTTTTTTTTTATCAAGGCTAACAAAAACTAAAGTTGTATTTACAGTGCAATGTTAGATCAAGGGTGGAACCTTTTGATAGAAACGCTTTTGAGGACATTTCCCTTTACGAGAGTTAGGAAGGAGGAGACAAAGCTTTTTTTCCTCTAGTATTATGAGTCATGATAACTTCAAAATCAACCAAAACCTGTTTTATGTACATACTTTGGACTTCGCTGACAGCTCTCAGGAACTGAAGCCCAGACTACGTTTTGCTGCATTATGGTTCACAGCCATAAAGTTGTTCATTTCCTCTTTTCTACAACCAGTAAATACTAGTTATACATCAGCTTTATGCTGTGTAAAACAGGAATATCCAGTGACCTTTCAAAGTTTAGATTTTGTTGTATGTAAATTCCACATTCTTGACATACGGAGTCATGTTTACAGTATAAGGACCATTACGTAGAAATTGTCCAGAGGCACTTTGCATGCCACTGCGGAAAAAACTGCCAGGCAAATAAGGGGTTTGTCTTATAAAGTATTCATTGTCACCTGGTAACGGCTGTCGTTTATCATTTCACCTGAAATTACAATGAAAACTGATAGCTTATCGGAGGGAGGGAAGGAGAAAGAGTGTGCTCCGAGGGAGAGAGGCAAAGAAAGTACACGACACGGCACTGAAATGGAGAGGATCTCCGTTTTGTGAGAGAAGTGAATGTGTTATTTGCTTTAAGCTAAAGTGTTGAAGTAACATCTTCGTCAAATAGGTTTTGCTTCTCAGAAGTATGTTCATCATTCGCAGTTGTGTCCCTTTCAATGATTATTTAATATTTAGGTGACTCACTTACAACGTTGTCAAGATATCCTTTCACAGACTGTAGTTGTATTTGTTATAAAACAATACCGGGACAAGGGTGTCCAAAAAGCTTTTTTTTTAATCACCTATATTTTATTTAAATAATTAGTCTAAAAGCTTTGAAAACTTGTGTGCAATAAAAGTATAACATATATTTAAACAAACGTGTAATCTCTTCCTACCAAAACCTTTCTTTTCCAAGTGTTGTGCTCCCTTCATTTGAATAGAGGCAGCAGAGGCTCCACCCCAAGAGAGTTGAAAGGCTAGAAGACCACAAAGATGGAAAAGGCCAGCCCACTGAGGGAGGGAGAAAAAAACTGCTCCGGCTCCTCTGCCATAATTTCCTATCAGCCTATTCAGACAACATCACCAACAGCTTGGTCTGTGCGTGCGTGTGTATACGGGGGCAAAGCAGAGAGCGCGAGAGAGAGAGCGAGAGAGAGAGAGAGAGCGGCAGCGTGTGAGAGGCGGAGAGAGAGCGACGGAGAGAGAGAGAGAGAGAGCAGGGAAGGGGGAGGCTCCATATTCTTTCACCTACCCCCCGTCAAACCACAGGAAGGAGGGGCCAGACCCTAAGCTGCCAATCAAATCCGCTCATGGCAGCCGGCATTATCTCAGCAACAAACTATTGACAGATTACATGTCAAGGAGTTTAGTGCATGATTGAAGGAAGCCTTTTTTTTTTTATCTAGTTACTTTTCCGCTTTATTTCCCCTCCACCAACCAACATTCGAATGACTTTCTGACAGAGTTGAGTAATATTATGAAAGTTACATGTCTGAGAGGATTTAACTTCGACTTCCCTGAATATGGTGAGTACTCTTCTTCTTTTCTATCTTTGCCAGAGATGTTTTATTAGCTGACAGTTTAAGGTGTGCCTTTATCTCTGACTGAATACGCAGAGAGGGGAAGTTGTTCATGATTAAACTATGTGCCAGAGCATACGTATACCCAAGTGTTGCGACACCCTTATTTATAGCGCTTTGACAGTGCCCAAAGGTGACTGCAATATCAAATATGATTGCCCATTTTCCCAGCATACGACTCAGGACACTGTGTTACAAGCAGTGCACACGAGAAGAAAGTTCACAAAGCCAGTTTCATTTTCTCTTGTCAGAGTCTATTTCTCATCCAGGACATGAGACCAGCAAAAACTCCCAGTCAGGCTTTTCTTTTTCTTCGTCCTGCTTGTTTAGTCGCTTCAGTTAATTACATGTTTTTGATCGAGCCAGTATTGGTACTGTCGAAATACAGGTATAGGTTTTACTCACAGAGGCACTGGCAATGCCATGAGAGTACATATAATGGCCTAAGGGTTTGTTACCAAGGGGACAAAGCAAACAAACTGTTGTGTTACTCTTGTTGTCACACATGTAAAGGCAACGGGAGCAGGGCTAACACCTTTCCAGGTACTTCCAATCAGTTTATGTGCAGTACATTGGCCAATGTCACATTAAAATGTAAATAAATCAAATGCATTACATGTTCGATAAAACTAGAACAACATCAGCATTTTTAAAAAATGTTTATAAGACCGTTCTCATTGTTTAGTATTTTTGTGTAAATGCACCTGTGGGGCAGATATTTTTATATTTAATTTGACCTGTAAGTGTCAGGTTAATAACAGTCACTCTGTGCGTACTTTTGAGAGGATGAACTTGTCCTGCAGTAACTGGATTGCACTTTATACTCATAAGCGTCACCCTCCTCACCGCTTTTCTTGTAATAAGGGTTTTGTGTGTGTTTTAAAATAAGTCCTATTTCACACTCACATTTAGTTCTTTCTGTATTGCGTGTTCTCGGTTTGCGTGTTCTCTGTTTGCATGAGTGGTGTGGTCCTTTTATACGTGTGTGTGTGTGTGTGTGTGTGTGTGTGTGTGTGTGTGTGTGTATTAATAGCCTCTCTGTACTTCACTATTTGCAGTACAGATAAATACAACTACTCAATAACTTTTTAGAGACATTTTGGATTTTGTTTTGACTGTTATCTCCCCTTTTTTCAAACACTTTACTTTAAACTCATACAGTTTATACATAAAGGTTGTGTTGCTTTAAAATGAGAATCAGTGTTTTTAAATTACAGAAAGGATGCTGAGAAAAAATGTTCTGTCGAGAATTATTCTGTCATTTATTTGTTTTTGTTTTCAAATTTTTTGAAAAAAAAAATCTGTAATTCAAACTGATTTTGCTCCAGGCTGTTCTTTTTTAATGCGTTTATGTGCCAGTTATGTACTCGCTCTCTCTCTTATTTGAATCCTCTTGACAATTATTTATTTTTTCACTCTTGACACCACAAAGGCTTTTCTGCTCTTTAACTTGTATGTGGCAGCATTATTGAAAAATAAAAGCCAATCTAAAGATATTGTTTCTAATTAAATTCAACTCTGAGAGACTGCATAGCAGACCACTGTGACCACAGGCTTTCACAAACACATCCACGAGACAGACAAGAAGGCTTGGTTATTATGGCAGGTTATTTAAGGTGTCCTGTATGATAGTTTAACAACAAACAAGTAAAACTGTAATGGTGACACACCCTAATTTCAAACTTTTCGTCAGCTCGGAAAATGTTTTTCTGCCCTCATATGAGTCATAATGTTGATTGCCTTCTCCCTCACTGAGTTGTCTCATTAACCCTTTGTGGCCCTCTCCATCTTTACGGCCTTCCACAAAACCAGGATGAAATGAGGGAGAAAAACAAGCCCAGTTCTGAAGGCCCTCAATAACCTTTTATCACAATTTAGCAATAACCTGAATCAATTTGATGTCTTAAGCAATAAAATATGCTGTTGCACTCCTATTTCTGCTGCTCCTAGGATGACAGTAAATTTACATTTTTTAATTAAACTAGCCAGAATTTTTATTAGGGGGCTGGGCTATGCTAATGGGAATGTTGTGTACAGCAGATTAACAGAGTTTTGAAATAAATTTAACAGGGAGACATTTGGAGGAAAAAAATGCGAGTCATTGTCTTTAACCTCTTTCATGCCGATTTCTCCTGGGGGATCCTTGTATTCTAAGGAGCCTTGTCAGGGAAGAGTGCTTCTCAGCAACGAGGTGATTAGTATCGCCTTGTCAACCGAGGAAAAACACTCACATTTTCAAGATTTATTTTTTAAATACCTTGTTCAAATTATACCAAAATATATGGTTTTTGTTATCACTTTCATATGCATATTGAATATACTGACGCAATTCACCTCACTCTCTTTGAGTTAGGATAAATTGAGTGTTTGATAAGAATACGATATATTCCTGTCATCTTTTTTTTTTAATGTAAAAAATAGACACATTTTATTTCAATATTTGAAAAATTATTTTTAAAACAATATCCGTCCAATGGATTCTTTTAATTTCCCTGGCTTGAATTATTGCTTTTCTTTCTTTAAATGTATTTTTCTGATTTTACATCGCATCCGACAAGAACTATTAAATAAGTGTCAAATACAGTAGTTAATGGCAGTGTATATGTTTGTGTAGTTTTATGGTCCGCTCTCAGTATTTGATTGATGTTACGCGAGGCTGTGTGTGTTATGCCTGGTTTTAGCAGAGTGGCAGGGGGAGAGAAGGGGGAATATAGACAGCAGACAAGGGGAGGGAGGTGTGTGTGTGTGTGTGTGCGAGTGTGTGCGTGTGTGTGTGTGTGTGTGTGTGTGTGTGTGTGTGTGTGTGTGTTGGGGGGGTAGACAGAAAGAGAGGGACAGCTGAGTCCTGGTTGAGCATGTGCCCAGTCATCAGACACAAGCCACCCAACACCATAATTACCTTAACCCCCGTCTTTTAATACCCAAATCACACCAACTGGCTTTTTTTTTTTTTTTACCGGCAGAAAGAGGAAACGTTGTAGATCAAACCATCAAATAAACTCCAGATGCACGTGGGCTGCCATGCGTCTTCCCGCGGTAGCCAAAGTGTTCAGGGCTACTTGATATGGGCCAGGAGCGAGGCAAGTGGCATCACCACCCCCTTTCTTCAATCCTGTGCACTCATGCAGTGGCCAGCACCTAATTAAAACCTCAAAGCTCCCCGTCACCAATCTGGAGTAATGGCCTAATTAATACTCGGTGAAGAAATATTCCAGAATGATAAACAGGTTGCACCTTGGGTCTTCATTGCCTTTATTATCTAAAATGTAACGGGCCAAGTTTTTATTATCACAGATAATGCATGTTTGTTAAACTACACTACTTTAAAAAAAAAAAAAGGGAAATGAGACCGGGGAAGTATCTTTTTTAATTATACTATCTAAAAAAAGATGGCAATGAATTATACATTACGTCATTAATTAGAGAAAAAAGTTTTAATTATGTATTATTTTCTGGGGGAGAAAAAGGTCTTTTTTTCTCCATATTTCCGTCTCAATTGTCTCAGCGCAACCAGCCGAAAAGAAATCCTGCTTTTAATCACAGCTGAATATGCCGTGTCATGTATTCTTGTGAGAGTCAAGAGAAAATCTTCCGGTAACTTTTTTTTCTCCTCCCCGACTCGATTTCCTAATCTTACATATGAAATTATAATTTCATGCAAAGTAAGGGGGCATAATAATCTCTGGTCGTTGATATGCTATATAAAAGGGGAAAGAGGGAAAATGAAGAGGTAATTAGCAGAGTAGAAGACTTTGGCGCATTTGTCTGAAAGCATGGTCTCCACTGGCCATGAATGAATTTGCATGCTTAGTTTATCGAAGCACACTTATTAGACCAGCTGAAAGAGAGATTAAGCCAGCACAAAATGTGGTGACTAATCCTTTTAAATGTGGCGGGGGGTCTTTAAGGTGTGAACCAGTCCGTACGTAGGTTAGTGGGTGTGACGGACCACAACTTTCATACAGCTGAATGTATGGAAAAGGGAGCAGCAGAAGCGGGGTTAACTATTTAATGACAAGGACAGTGATCGACACAGGTAATACATTTATAGTTTATCTGCTGACCCTCTTATCTCTGGTACAAATACAGCAGGTGGGGTGAGCCTTGATATCATGACGGAAACACTTTGTGTGGCCCAATATCAGTGCTGTACCTTTCCTTGTTTTTTTTTTATTATTATTAATCAATATGTTGGTGAGTTTAGTTAATCATACATGTGAGGCGAAATCTTAAAAGACAAAGAGAGCTAAATCTGTCACCTCACTTTACTTCTTTCTTTTAGCATTGAGCACATCTCTTAGTTTCAATTCTTTATGAGCGTTTCTTTGACATGATTACGGTGGCTGTTGTACCGACTGTGGCTTTATTTTTGATCGGAGGAAAGAAGAAGAAAAAAATCTACACAAACAAACACAGAAGCTCTTTTTTCCTGTCACCTTCACTGTGTGCAGGAAAGTGTTTGCTCTTGCGAGTTACAGAGCCAATATCCCTGTCCTCGTCTGTAATTGACTGCAAACAGGAACGTAGTGACGTTTAAACACTGCCCTCCCCTCTCTCTCCTGTGTCACACACACACACACACACACACACACACACACACACACACACACACACACAGTCCCCGACCCGGTACCCCTCAGCCTCAGGTCCCCCTTCTGCCGTGTGTTTTTTCATGTGACATTCTATGCACTTGGGTCAGTAGCAGGCAGCACCAGCAATAATTACTGTCTGTACATGATAAATCTGAAGCCCAGCTGTTCATTTCTGTCACTGCCAACAGAGATAGAAAGATAGCAAAGAGAAGGGAGAGAGAGATGGAGAGAGCGAGAGGCAGAGCCCAGTTTGCCGGATTTCTTTTTTTCTTTTTTTTTTTTTTACTTGGTAACTTGATAGGATTACATGGTTCCAGAGCCCACACCTGTTAAGAGGCTGTTAGCAGAACAGTTGGCAGTCCCATAACCACAGCTTAGCCTTTTTTTCTTTTCTTGCTGCTGTCCATTCTGCATCCCCTTTTTAGGATTTCACCCCGCATGTATGACGAGAGTTTGTGTCTCTCCGGGCTCCTGCCTCAGTCGGGGGTCGGGGGGAGCGCTGCTTGTGACACGTGAGCAGTGTGTGTTTGATGTTAGGGAGCGTACCCTAAGCGTCTGTGTGTGGGAGGCCGGCTCGGCTGACATCTCTTTTTCCCCTCCCTCTCCTGAGACACGTCTGCCATCAGTTGTGCTTCCCTCTCAGACCTCAGTCACACCGGAGCCAACCCCGGAACAACGTACATATATATATATATATATATATATATATATATATATATATATATATATATATATATATATATATATATATAAGTAACACGACAGCAGCGAGAGAAAGAATTCAATTTGGTTTGTTTTCCACAATGGTGGGTGACAGGTGTTGGCAGGGTCATGAAATGCCCAAATACAGGTTAAACCAGACGATTTAAATGATTAAGGGTTAGGTTGAGAACGTTTCTGCATATTTTAGGAGTGCCACAGCCCTGCTGTCAATTAGAAATACTTTTGGAAGGAGTGGAGAAATGAGTAATGCATCAAATTTGTTGCTTGTTTTCTCTTGTTCGTCCCTGAATATTGTCTGGAGACCGGGAAATATTGTGTTGGAGACCGTTCGTGGGGGAACCGGTGACAGTCGTCAGACACAGAAAATCGCATTACAGTCGGTTGTTTTGTGCCTTGGTGCAACGTGTCTCACTGCCTTATTTGGCATTCAGCAGCAACGCAGCTCTTTGGCTTCGTCACTTTCTATGGGCTCTCAGCACCTGTTCCCCCTATTGTGCCGGAATTTTCTATATTTGGCAAGAAGTTGAAACCCTCTCAATTGGTGCGGAGGACAATGTTTCTAATAGTTAGAAAGGAACTCTGATTTCTCCTTTCTTTTCCTTTTCTTTTTCTGCCGTTGCCCGGTGGATCAAAAGACAATATGAGAAAACATGATTCAACTTGGGAGGACTATGAAACATTTCTCACCAGGGTAACTAAATGTCATGTCGTCCCTTGCACGTTATTGACACGTTGCATTGCCAGGCGTGCAATTTATCTTTCTTCTGAAGCACAGGAGAAATAAAAAAAGAGCAAAGTTAATAGATATCTCAGGCTAACTTTTAATTGTTCTGATATGTAATCGCAAAATGACAATAAAAAAAGGAGCAGGGCCACTTTAAAAGCTTTATCTCTCCTGCTCTGTGCCCAAAGTGTCATGTCCATAACAGCACCACCTGATCTACAGAGTAAAATAACCGCTAAGGCTTATTGTTTGGACAATATTGAAGCCCCCCCTTGCACACACACACACACACACACACACACCCCACCGCCCTGCTCCCCCCGCTGCTTCTCTCCCCTCTCCCTTGATTCATTTCACCCACTGTCCTCGGCTGCTGGAAAATGGCGTTAATTTTTTTATTACCTGTTTGACTCTCCAGCCTTATTACTGTAGCCCCTTAATGTTCTCTGTAACCGTGGAAACCAGATGAATAAATGTCCGCCAAAGAAAATGAGATGATTAAACAGGTCACCCTTGCAAAACAAATTCGCTTGGTCGAGCGCAATTTGTGTACCAAGCGGCTGTCTTAACAGTTTGCTAACAAGGGGATTGTTTGCCAGACTAACTGACAGAGAGAGGAGGGGGGAGATGAAGATATCTGGGGAAAAGAATATGATTGAAGAGATAATATTTTAGATCACCACACTGTTTCTCCCGTCTCTTTATTCTTCACAGTAATGTGTTGTTTGTAAGGTTTCTAGTTCTACCTTGCTTTTTTTTTACATTTCTTGAATAATGGAGAAATGCATATTTATAAGTGTTCTCTTCCAGTGTATTGTGTATTTTCTTTTCGGCATTTACGAGTAACAATTAAGTTTAAAGCAGCTATCCATATTATTGTCAGAGGCATTTGGTCTGTGATCATCCGCGAGTGCTGTAGCAAATAGAATTTTCCTCATTTATGTGGCAACCAATGATTACTGCTAATTGTCCTTGAGGCCATCTGTATAGGATGGCTCGTCCTCTATTGGTGTTGGAACGGTACTGGTCATGGATTTACAAGTCCAATAATAATACTTAACTCCTCCAACCTCCATAGTCAGCGTGAAACAGTTCATATTCATAACTGCAGTAATAAATATGAAGGAGTTTTTTTTCTTCTCAAATTAAACCGTAGCCTGAGCAGCATCTTGGTTTTAAAGTGTCACTGAGCTGCTTTCCCATGATCCGCCCTTCCCCGTCCAAGCGGACTGTTCTCATACCGTATGACTTGTTTTAAGCAAAGCTCGCTGACAGCCGTCTGGAACGTCTGCCGTTTTCATCTGGGAAAATAAGAGACTCGGCCCGGGCAGATTTAGCCATGTAACGATAGGGCGAACATGCAGACTTGGATTAGAATCGGGCCTGTGTTGCCATTCTGACCACAAATCATAAATGTCGGGGACACGGCGGTGGTGTTGTTTATGGAAGGATGCCACGCTGCGCCACTCAAGGGTGTTGCCTGTTTGCATTGATGCACCACCACCACCACTTACCGCCTCTTGCTTTAAAACAACTTCCGCATCCCACTCAGCCCAGCCATTTTGTCCCGTTACCAGAGCAGATCCCAAATGTTCACCACAGCTTAGACTTTGAAAGAAGGAGGAGGAAGGGGGGGAGAGGGGGGAGTAAGGGGGTTGTGGCTCAAAGCAGGGCCTTGGCTTCTTTAAGCCGTTTGTGGGACAGAATATGGCGAGCCAGAGTTTTTCCACTGGTAGAGGTGGTATTTCATCCCAATACAGGGACACTACAGCTCAAAACTGAAATGCACTTATGCATTATTGATGTTTTAATTTGTGCAAATGCCCAAGTCTTTGTTAAGTGATTATAGTGCTGGGGAGATAACAGGAGAGGTACTTCTCTATGAAACAAGAGCTTTCTTGCCGGCCGCACTGGGAAGCCATTGGACTAAATCTAACAAGTCAACGCTTCTACGCTTCTACTCAGCTCCGTGAGAGAGAGAGAGACACAGAGAGAGAGAGAGAGAGAGAGAGAGAGAGAGAGAGAGAGAGAGAGAGAGAGAGAGAGAGAGAGAGAGAGAGAGGGGCCGGCGGGGGGGTGAGAGAGTTGGCTCAAAAATAGTGTCTAAGATAAGAAAACATTCAGCCGTTGATCTTTTGTCCTTATTTCAGCTACACCTCTCCCGTTTATGATGTTGGGTTTATAGGTCTTTTACATCCCTTATCAAAAATTATTTGATGTAAATACAATGGAACTGACCTGAAAAGCCCTGTGTGTACATACTCCTCGTGGCACAATAGAAACTGACCTTGGGAGAAGAATGCAAAGTTATTATGCTTGCAAAACAAGCCAATAAAATAATACACCGTTGAAAGGAAGGAGTTTGGGTAAATATATAAGAGAAGAAAAGAGAAGCACTTTTCTTTCCCTGCAATGATTAACTCAGAACAAAGGTTATCAAGGATGACATTTTTTTTAAACTTTATAATTTATGTAATTGCCCTCTGTAGCTACCTTGCCAGATAAACCGTGTCACCATGAAAAGGTTGAAACGTTCCCCTGGAAAACAAACATACCTGTATATGCAGACTATGAGTTGAGCTAAACAGATGTTGTTTCATATCCTAGTTGATCCAATCTCCAACTACATCTCAGATCATTGCCACCAGAGCATAGGAACCTGTGTTTCCTCTATTGTGCCGTTCGGTGTCTGTGATGATTGTCCAAGCTCAGCCTCGTCTGCGCTGCTCCCACACCTGCAGCTGTTCACACAGCCTGCCTTCCTCCAGCACCTAATGCATGTATAACCTGTAAATTATGCTGTATTCATTTAGCTCAAAATGCATTAATATGGGCTCTATCAATGTCAACCCATGAGATAAGTGTCTTAGTTTTGGCTTTGGTTTTGGTATTAGTCATTCTCTTTTGTTCACTGGCTTTATTCTTTGGGAAAATCTGCTTGAGTATGGAACCAGGCTTTGCCTTCTGCTTTGAGGTCCCTGGTGGAGGTAAAACACACACACACACACACACACACACACACACACACACACACACACACACACACACACACACACACACACACACACACACACACACACACACACACACACAGTAGGCTCTCAGGCTTCCCCAAGCATTTACTGCTTTATTAAGCTGTCTCATGAACCCACTAGCAGAACATGAGAATACAGGAAAAAAAGAAAAGCCCATATTACTTAGATGATTTGATGTCATTTGTGGACTACAAAACACTAGGCTTTATTGTGTGAGCAGGGAGAAAAAGCGGGAGCAGAGGAAAAAAAAGGAGTTGGCTTAGAAATTCAGAATTTCAATTAGCGTACGTAATCTGAACCTGCCGGCTTTGATAGAGGCTTCTTTTTTTTTTTTTACTAAGAATACAGCAGCACTTGTAAAACATTAATTAAGCAGACTTGTTTTTTTAAAGGATAGAGTAAAGTGTGCTTTATGCAGTCCTTTTCACTGAACAAAAGACAGTTACCTAACATAGAGGACTGCTTCACCCAAACCATTTGGAAAAAAGGGCAATTTAAATTGAAGGAAAACATAAAAGACAAACCATTGAGAGTAATGTTCCAAGGGAGATGATATCATACGAGAGCCCAGCCTTTTGCTGAAGAATAGAAATGTATCCCTGCCTCAGTGAAACCTAAGCTTGGTGCAGGAAAACGAGCCCCTATTTTAATGACTTTCTACCTGACAGATGACTTTAGAGCGCCTTTTGGATCACATTGCTCCGACTTTGTCTCTTACATCATCAAACCATTGATTATTAATAGTTTATATGAATTGTTAATTGATTGGTAATATGAGTTATGACGGCAATATCCTATGAAACAAAAAGATTAGCGTTTGGTCTGTTTTATAAAACTGAAAAGTCTAAAACTTGCGCTGTTTTCCATGGTGATTGTTTGTGGTAAAGCCGTGGTAAGTCTGTGAATGGGGCCTGAGCCCTGTTGAAATGGTGAGCGTGGCTACATGATACTGAAATGCATGCTCTAAACAACACAGGTTAGCATTAAAGGGGAATTTAGTTCATTGACACACGTTGGTTCTATTTTCCATGAAGGTTTCAAAATTTAAAAAAAACAACGCAGGTTATTCCCTATGGATGATTTACCAAGTTCAGAAGCAGATAATGGCAAAGGTATAAAACAAACATGTTAATGGGGATTTTTTTCCCCACTAACAATGGGACATAAGCAGTTTTATGGGTTCCATTTCAAGAAAAATATAAAAGAAAAAGAGTCCCTGTCCCACATTTGCACACGTCGTTGTATATGCATTTCCCACAGACTATTGTAAATCCTATTGCAGTGGGTGATGAGTACACATACAGATGATACATTAAAACTGCCATAACTCGCACACCCAGCAAAGCTAAAAATCAATTGGAATGGATAGTTAAGCTGGCCCCTAAAAATCAATGAGCAATTCATGTCCTTGATCACAGGGTGTCATTCCTCTCAATGTTAGAGGCTGATGAGGGCTGTGCACACACGCATATACTCACATTCAGCACAAATATACAGAAAGGTGCAGACACATTCACTGTTCTGATAGAATAAGTTAAGGGGGTTTGTATTTAGCACACAGGACAAGGGCAAGTATTTGAGTTCACATTTTAAACAATCTCTATCGATATGTTATTTTGTACCGAACATATTCTGTGTTTTAGGTTTGAAAACCAAATGAATGTATAAAGTTTCAAGACAAATTTGTGAAGACAATGTTGAATGTGGTTTGGGTATTTCATCCGGGCCAGCTGGTGAGTGCATCGTACAACATTGTAGTCAATCTAAAATAGCATGGAGTCAAATTTCAAAGCTGGTGTTGTTGTTTTTAGACCATGTAAAATGTTGCAATTCAACGACATTGTACATCAAGCCTGGAAAATAGACATGACCTTATAGCCATTACATGGTGGGAGCACAGACACACTCAAACACACTTACATTCAGTCACACACACTCACACACGCACACACACAGTGGGCTTTCATGTGGGGGAAAGCCGGTAAGGTTAGCCAAACGAATCGGAGGAAAATTCTGTGTTTCAAAATAGCAATTTTGCCCTTATTAATGCCATTAGTGTAACAGTCATAATGGATCAAATCAACGGATGACCGAAGCAACTCCTCTGTCTCTGCGCTATGACGGGATCATGTCGGGAACAATTTAGGCATTTTGTGTTGATGAGTGAAGTTTCGAGCGTCGTAGTTTCCCGCAAACAGCCACTAAATCATGCCGAAAGTTCCACTTTACATCTATTTCTCTTTTTTACATGGTTCTCCCAGCCGTCCTCTGCTCTTTGTAAACATTTTATTAATCTGTTACTTTCTTTTTTTGAACATCCCTTTGCTATTACCACCCTTCATTGTGGCCAGCTATCAGTAGAAGTGACCCTTTCGTTGGGAACTACTGTATTTTTAACCCAGATTTAGATAATGGCACTGTGACAGTCATTTCTGCTCCTGGGCTACTCGCTGCTTTGAGGCACTTCATGTCACTCACGCTTTGTATCTCCTCGTTACCAATTATAGCGACACTGACCAATTCAAAACAATGCTACAACACAAATTATGTCTTTGCGACACCATATCTTCTATTTAAAATCCTAATTTCTGTTCTCTGAAGCTTTTCCACAAACTGCTCTCCTCCTTTGTCCACACAGTCTGTGTTTTATTAGTTAAGCGTTAGCAGCAGTTGCTTGGCCTTAACAGGTGGTCATCTTTTACGGTCTATTACTCTGTTAACATTTGAAAGGGTCATTCAGTCCGCTGGCTAAATACTTCAGATTTGGGGAGAGGAGAGGGCCTTCGAAACAGTTGTCGCCTGTCAGGAGGAGCCGAGAGTCAGGAGGACCGGTGAAACACTTGATCGTCCCCTCATCGAGGTGAGAATTTTCCAGCAGCTGTCACTTGGCCTCTTTACCTCATGTTTTTTTTTGGACGGGTGTTTTTTTTTTTCCTCCTTCATTTGCAATAAAGCAGAAATGAATGTTTGTGGCAACTGGAGGGGGAGGGCAGACTCCAGTGCTGTGCCCTGTCACTCACAATCTCGCCCGTGTGTGTCCTCCTCTAGAAGGGTTACATGTCTCATCAGCCGCCTATCATGAGATGCACGTGAGACGAGCCTACCGGCAGAGTCGGCGTTCTTTTGAATCAACTGCTGCAAAGGCTCTGGTGGGTTTGTTTTTTATCGTCTGGTGTCACAAAACTCTTTCCGTTTGGCCGTCTATAGTCGCAAAATGGTGTTTCATTTGCCTCCGTTCTGGCTCTCCTCCACTGCACTACCCTTCTCTCTTCCTTTCGCTGTCTCCCTCACTCCCCTTTCTCTCTCCACCCCCCCTCAATCCATCTGCATCATGTCGATCTGTCAGACTGCCAGTGTCTGTTCCAATTAGATTCCACTTAATACACGTAACCTCGATTAACACGCAATCAAGCCCAGATAAATCACGTCCTTTAAGTCCCCCCCTCTGCCTCTCCTGTGTTGCTTTGCATCACTCAGTTTTCCCCAACAAGCTTTCTTCGCCACAGTCGTTGGTCACAATGTATGAAATACCACTTTGACTGCACAAGCAGGTTAACTTAGCAAATGTCCTCCGTGGTGACATTTTGCTGCAGAGACAGGTGCTTTTCACCTAGAACTAAATGCTCTTTCTTAGCTCGGTCGTCTCACTTCTGTCCCCACAAATGTGAAGTTACTCTTGTTGGCGCCCTTCTCTCCACTGAAGATGAAGGTGTCTTAATTACATCTTTGGTTAAAAAGCTACAAAAGACACCCTGGGCTTTCTCTACATTGCGGAAAGCTTTGTAGTCTATTGTCTCAATGACCTTTTTAGCTAGCGGACAATTGGTTTGACTAGATTACAAATTAAGACACAGCACCAGGCACTTAGAAAGCAAGTCTGTTAGAGAGCAGTTCTATTACTACCAGCCTGTGAAAGCCACTGGGCCATACATTTTAAGCATCACATAAATGGCCACAAAGTCAGGCATCACATGCACATTGTTCCGTATCTATAAAATATAAAAGTTGCATTTGCTTTAATACTATCTGATATGCCATAGTTCCCCTTTGCCAGTGGCAGAAAGGGAAAAACACACAAAGCCACTACAGAGCTTAGGATTCACGGCCGATTATAATTCTTTAAACAAAGTTAATAATTTACACTGTTTATGCTAATAGGAGGAAAGAGGACTGTTGAATTACCAAACAGCGAAAACCTCTAAAAATACAAACCAAATGAAAACAACCTGGGGCACTGAAAAAGCAAACACAGCACTCTTGGGGTCTTCTTTTATTAATCGCAGCTAAAAGTGCTAACATTGACATGTTGAACAGATTAGCCTCTTTAATAACGGGGCGGGTCAACATGGCTACCGCTGCTGATCCATGAGGATAGCCTGTCGGGAGGCCGATAGCCGGTGTGTTTCATATCCTGACCCCTGTCTCTATTGGGCTCGCTCCTGCACTAAAGATGCACTGAATTTGGCCGGTGCATGTTTGTGGTACTTTTTGCTCACATTCACGACAGTCTGGCAGTATTATCGCAGCGTCTGACTGTGTGGTTAGGTTTTTTGTAACCGTGCTCTGTTCAAAAGTGGAAGCTGTGGCAGTTAGAGATCTGGCTTTGTTTCACACAGCGACAGCTTGTGTCATACACGCTCAGGCTGCCGCTGTACAGCATTAATGGTTTTAAATATCTCAATGCTAGTTGGAGCTGACAAGGCTTGCCGGTGTGCGGTGTGTAAATAGGGCTTGGATTTAAAATAAATTAAGCTATGAGAAAGGCTCACGTTGATCCATTTCTTATCTCCTCTGCTGCCTTGTCAGCCCCAAGTCCTTTCAAATCGCGTGGACAAGTTAAGGAACAAGCAGTCCTTATTCTCAGTTTCTAGCATATAAAAAGATCCTGTTATTAGTACTAAATATTGAACAATGGTATGTATAACTACAGTAGATACTATACTTCTTTGAAACTGTTCATCTCTGTAAAACCAATTAAAAAGTTGTGCGTGTTTTATTTAATTAGTATTGGGTGCAAACAAAATGAGTATTGAATAGACACCCGATAGCCCTCTGCCCTGTCTTTTTCCATTTATAAACTCTGTCTACAGCCACAACAATGTTGCACTGTCTCTTTAAAAGGGGTGACAGTTTTGACTATAAGTTGAGCTAATTTTTTTTTCCTCTCTTCCCAGAGAAAAAAAAAATGGGAATAACACTGATGAGTTTTAACAGCTTCAGCCAGGCGATGGGCAAATATAATAAGTGTTTTCGTAGACGTCACCAATGATTATCTCATCTGGGCATTTTGGGTGAATGTAGTGGATTTAGAGGCTCGTCTCCCATTGTGCTGACATCACCCTTTAACAAACGGAATTAAATCATGGCTAAAATCGTTTGAAACTCTCCCAGAGTCTGTCTCAAATGACTAAACAATGAAAGTCTGGGAAAATGTTTAAAGGGAACGCTGTGTGCGTTAGGGTGTGCGTGAGTATGGGTTTAAGTGTGTCTAGTTGCGGGGGATGGGGTGGGGGGTGTACTGTGGAAATGGGGGCAAATGTACCTTCACACTGCATAATGGGATAAGGGAAGCCAATATTAACACATTCTTAAATAATTTAAAAGGACAGCATTGTGACACAGTACTTTTGCGTTTGTGTGTTTTTCCTTCATTTAAAGTATGTTATTCAGAAATTAGCTTTTATTTTCAGTATTTAGTTTTTCTGTGATTTGTAATTATTATTTGAACTCATGGAAAAATGAACAACCTAAGCATGGAAAATGCTCCGTAAGGAAACTCTCCGAAGGCATATAAAACACAGCCTAAGTCCGTCTTGATATAGCTCTACTTTTATAGATAGAAAATCAGATTAAAGGGCACGAGTGTCTAATTTCAACAGCCATGCATTGCTGCATGGAAAATGTGTTTCGATACTGATACCACTATGACACACTACAGGCAAGAAAAGAGAAAATGACACCTGTATATTTTATGAACTCATTTTGCTGTCTTGGTAGTGAGTGACATGCACGTCAGATCCAATAACAGAGATTGTTAAAGTGGCCTCTTTAAAGTTTTTAGTTTTTTTAAATAGAGAAATGCACAGTCATCTTCTCTAATCTTTAATGTATTTATTTCTAAAAGTATATATTGCACGTTAGCCATAAGATACATTCTACCGGCATGGCTGGGACACACAGGGATTCGTCAGCTGTCCCGTTTCACCACTCGCGTGCTGTCGTCGGCCACCCGTGACCTTGTGAAATGAACAAAGGAGTAAGGGAGAGAGAAAGTGAGTGAGTGAGAGGAGTCAGTGAAGGAGTGGTGGCAAAGTGTGGAGGTGTATGGAGGTGGTGGGCTGAGGAGGGGGGTTGCTACTAAAGGCCTCAACTCAGCCAACGTGGCCTGATGTGACAGGATTAGCTAAGCCCCGGTGAGCATGGCTGGTACTGTGAGCCTCTGTGCGTGCGTGCGTGCGTGTGTGTGTGTGTGTGTGTGTGCGGCGAGCGGGCGGGCGGTGTGCACAGCAGACTGGGAACCCAGAACTGCTGCTCGCCACCAACCGAGCCAAGACAAGACATGGGAGATCAACAGTGTGTCAGCCCATTGCTGCCATCCAGCCTGAGCTCTCACCCCCTCCCCTTCCACCAATGGGAGGGAGCCAGACCATGGAAGATACAGCCAAGGGAGTCAAGATACAGTGAGGGGTAGACACAGTGGGGGACTAGTGGGCGGGCAGCTGGGGCCAAAGTGAACGTGAGTTGGAAAATGATCCTATTAAATTGAATTAAAGAGGCAGTCTTCATTTACCCCAAGAATGATGGATTTGGATAATTAACAGTGTTAATGGGGACTGGTTAAAGAGGGCAAGGGAAACCGGTGATTGCAGACACAGAGTAAAGGGGCCAGGTCAGACCTGCGTTGTAGTCGGCCGGCCAGCCCTAAGGGATGGCCCTTTTTTTTTTTTAATGTTTTTTTTGCTAAGGATTATTATATTATAAGTGTTAACTGACACCGTTCGGAAATACTACAAATGCGTCTCATCGGTTTCCTTGTCGAGGTGTTTTTTTTCTTTACAACTCGACAACTGTAAGATGATCTGAACACAGCCGATCAAATTGTGTGGTTTTGCGCTCGTTCTGCTGAGTAGGACGCTTGTGAATGGGGAAATAAGGGCAATAGCAGGGTGTCACTGGGCATGCAGGTTCCGTGTATATATTTTGTGGTGGAGTGCGCTGCTGCAGTGAGTGCATTATACCAGTTTAGTGCCCTCATCTCGGGACCAAATTATGACACTAGTTGTGTGTGTGAAAGTATATGTGCACGCACATGCGGTGATGTGCTTGTGTGCCTGGGTTTTCACTTTGGTCAGTGCACAAACCCTATCTGCATGTCCTTAATTCTTGATGATGTGCCGGCCTTAGGCAGTGTGTGTGATGGAGAGGATGCCTGTGTGCCAAGTTGAAGTGATCAGACGGCAGGGCATGGGCCATCCTCTGAAAAATACCCGCGCTTTGCTCACAGCAGCCGACCGGCAGTAGTGCGTCGCTAGTTTCCACAGTCTAGTCAGGGCTAGTGACACCCTGCCACAAAGGAGCCAGATTTATAGGGCTCTGTGTGTCAGCGGGTAATCCGCAGCTCATCTCTTGCTTTAGAAATAATATCTCATCCTGAGAAAGAACTAGTTGGCTTCATTTACATGAGCTCAGCCACCGCCTCACTAATTCTGTTTATCCCTTATATGCTGCGTTTATTATGCGCTGCATTGTTTAAGGTCGAGTTTTCTTTCTACGCCAAGTTGTGGATGTTATCAATTTTGACAGTCGTAGACGCACACTCAACTCTCCATTACCTTGGATGATGTGCACCGCAGCTTACCTGAACTCTGATTAGGCAGAGAATGTCTTAAGTAAAGGGATCAAATAATTTTATGCTACTTTTCTCCTTTCAAAAAAATTAACACCACAGTGGCACGCGCATGCACGCACGCGTATGTGTGTGTGTGTGTGTGTGCGAGAGTGATAGAGTGTGTGAAAAAAAACAATCTCATCAAGCAGGAGGCCGTTTGCTTAGCAAGAGCTGACAGTCTTTGTGTATGTAAATGAAGAATTTAGACTAATGGAGTTGAACCATTTCTAATTTTGTGATGGCAAGAGGATTTTGATTGAAAGTAATTAAGCAAGCTAGCTGTAAAATTAATTAAAGCAAAAGGAGGGGGGGGGGACTTTTATTGGATTGGATAGCGATATAGCTGCTGTCAGGCAGGGGGACAAATGGGGGTGACCTGGATTCTCTGCCCTCCCTCCTCCCACTCGGGACTTTTATGTCACTTTAATCTCCTTAGAGCGGCTGGTGTGCATTTGTTCGAAATAATCAAGGAAATATGGTCAGAAATTGTCAGCTTTCAGATCTAATTTACCTGACAGCCTTGCAAGTGTGTGTGCACGCGCGAGTATGCATGTGACAGTGGCAGGTCCTTTTTTTTTCCCCTTGCCCCTCTCCTCAGCTTTGTGGAAAATGCTTTTGACAGTCTTGAAGCATCTTGGTTGTCGAAGGGCGGGGGAGATGAGGAACTTGGGTGGCTTTAAGACGGACATTTCAATGAGGCACGTTTGGCCCGGCTT
This sequence comes from Clinocottus analis, assembly GCF_023055335.1. Lineage (NCBI taxonomy): Eukaryota > Metazoa > Chordata > Actinopteri > Perciformes > Cottidae > Clinocottus > Clinocottus analis. Next base: position 14,458,617 of record NW_027176153.1, on the reverse strand, counting down.
AGCACCTCTGACACTGTTGTGTGCGTGCACACACACACCAACATGCTTAATTGCCTCTGAAACATTTTCGGACTCCGTTTGGCCACTGTACCAGCACCTCCCTGCCTCTGTTGTCTGCAGGTAGCCTAAACGAGCAGAAGCAGATTACAGCCATGACAAAGCCTGTTACAGCTACTTAACCACTGACAAAAAAGATGGGCCAATCCTGTACAAATAGACAAGGAAGTTGTTTTTTTCCATTTTATTTTTCAAAGTAATAACAATGTCTAAATCATATTTAAAGTAAATGCAGAGTAGAATATGTTTCCCTCGGTGTTCCAAACTTTTATTTTAAGCTTTAATTGAATGGCTGGGACGTTGTTAAAAATATCAACCACCTGTGCAATTTGTGCTTAGCTAATAACCAGTCATAAAATAGCCCGGCTAATGTCCTGCGACATCTATATGGCTCTGAGCTGTATGGGGTCCATATTAAAGATCCACAGGGTTTCCCAAGATCCCACACTGGGTTAGATGCCACTTCCTCTTAAAGCTTCTCGGTGCTTTCTGGTGTTTGTGACATAGGGTCTCAGTGTGGCCCTCAGTACCCCCTGAAGAGACAGTTAATTAAGGCCTGGGCCCAGACAGCGCTGCCGGGTCTCTCACCCTCCACACCATCGTCTGCCCCCGTCGCCACCACTCCCCTCCTCAACTCTGCAGCCGCCGGGGCCTGTGGGAAAGCCGAACGCCAGGGCTGCGCCACCAGCGGGGCCCCTAACGGGATTAGGGGTCCTCTGAAAATAGGACCTCAGCTCCAAAAGCCTCTCACCCACCTTCATCTGCCCAAAGGATTCCCCTCACTTCACCCCCAGCCCTACCCCCTCCTCCTCCCTCCCTATAAAACGGCTCCACCCGAGCTCCGTTTTATCAATTAATGTAATAAAAGGTGGAACAAAGAGCTTTCTTTTCCCCCGATCTGTAATTAGAGGGGGAGATCTCCTGAGGACTGCCCTTCCTTGGGCCCGAAAAACATGATTCGCAATACCGCCCCCCCCCCCCCCCCCCGCCTCCTTCTCTGCCGCCGCCACTCAAGCAGAACATGGTGCCTCGATGTATAAGGGTGATAATGTAAATGTAGTGTAGTTTGCCAGGCATTGCCGGCACGACCTATTTTGCAGTGGCTTTATCTAAGTGTGAACAAATGAATGTAACATTTGAGAGAGTGATACATTATTAACTCTAATTGATTCCTTTATAACACTATACATTTACTGTCACCTTCACTTTGGCTCACACGGGTACATGCGCTCTGAATCAGTCTTGTCGCTGTCCCTATTTTAACACGTTACGTGTCACCACACACTGTTAACAAATGTGATAAAACCACCTGAATCGAGAATATCAGGTACGGCGTCTGCCTATGTGTGTTTTTATCTGTTAAGGTGAGATACAGGATACTACTGTATTGTGTGTGTCGCGTGTGTGTGTCTGTCTGTCTCTCCCTCTCTTGTGTTCAACTGTCTCTACGCGTGTGTGAAAGTAAAATAGAGACAGAGCGCCGGCTTTCACAGCCACTGGAGCTTTTGATAGGAATTAGTTTTACAACATATGCAAATGTCCTCCCTTGAAAAAAAAGGGGGTCTTTAAGTGACAGGTTGATATGTGATTAAACGACAATTAGAGTGCTGAAAGTAAGTGTCGGCAGTAGGTCAAGCACTGGGCGGCTCAGCTAAAAGGTAGCAGACTATTGAGGAGAAAACATTCCCAGGCGGAGGCCGGGAACAGGACCCACAACAAATTAGGGAGGTGAAGGGGGGACAAGGTTGGCACTGTGTTCGAATAAACCCACAACAAAAACACGTTCCGTGTTTTGCCTGGTTGACAAAAAGACAGCCGTTTCATGATTAGCGCCAGATCCTGTTTTCAGCAAGCCGGTGCCGAACATAAATACAATCCGTAAATCCTAACTGATCGTTTAGACTCCGTGACACTGCTTTGGTGTAATACTTGACTGGCAGACTTCACTCCACTATTTAACAGTAGTGCCCTGCTTGTTCTGACTTTAACCTTTAGTGGCCCCCGGCCCAGATTAAAACCAGTTGTCAGCACCCCCTCTCCTCTGCCGCCCTTTAAGTTAAAAGTACAAAGACACGAGGGTCTTTCTCTCTTGCTGCCTTTCTCTAATAAACACATACACACTCGGGCACATATGCACAAAAACATACAGGCAGAGACATAAAAGGGCTCACGCGTATTCTGGCAACAGATGGCCCTGTCCCTATAATCCCCTTTGATGCTGCGGTGGGCAGTGGCTCCTGAACATCTCTGAAGCCAAAGCCCCAACAAAACTTGAGCTACTTTTCCTTTAACTGACCCCAATTGCCAAGGAGCTGTCAGCTGTCAGACCTGGTTAAGAGCGTCTTTACTGGGGGAGACTGAAGGGCACAGGTTTCTCTCTTCTTTCTTTCTTTTCTCTCGTCCTCTCTCTCTCTCTCTCTCTCTCTCTCTCTCTCTCTCTCTCTCTCTCTCTCTCTCTCTCTCTCTCTCTCTCTCTCTCTCTCTTCTCCCCTCTCTCAGTTTTCTGTTTGTTTTGTGTCACAGAGGGTTATTCCACCTCCACGCTGCGGCTGTGAAAGCAGGTTGACCGTGGTACTCTGACTCGTAGTATCGACGGCACTTATTTCTTCCCTGTTCCTTCCAGAAGGTGAAAGAGTGAACCTCCCTGAGCTCTAATATTGGAGCCACAGATGGCAGGAGGTGGGATAAGAGGCTTAGATTTCATCGGAGCACTCACCTTAATTATTGTCAATTGTAAGAAAAGATCTTTTCACTGCTTGTGTAACCTATATAAAGTATACACACACAATGAAATGAACCGTATCTGCACTGCGTCACTTATATTCTCGATATAGAACTGTTTTTGAGTGATGTTACAGTAGATATCATATCTCTCTTTTGGTCCTCTTCTCAGGCATTCACGTAAGCTCTCTTTAGCTGAGAGCTGGCCAGTTGATGCTGATGAAATAAATCTGCTATCTTTAAAGAAAGTGGTTCGGTCTGATAAGATAAAATCCCCAGGATAGTAATGAGCTCACTAATGGAGTTTTAAAAAGAATTTAACAAGTACCCTTAACCCCTCTTTCACAGTAGTGAAAAGTGATGGTGGTTTAATTCTTAACACTAATGTTATAGAGGAAAAGAAATTGCAGAAGAACAAGCATTTTTCATGTTGTTCATACTCTTTTATTCCTAAAGTCTCTGATTGTCGAGGCACAGGGATGTGTTCAACACTCGTGATTAAATTGGAGATCACTCACCTAAATGTTTGAGTGAACCAGCACTACGGAGCACTTTGGTTTCTTATTAATTTTTCACTGTAAATAGAATCAAATGTGAACTCATGTCTTAACCTTTGTCTTAAATAATTTCTCCTCCTAATGCAGAGCTCTGTTCTCGGGCTTCTAATTGGAGGACAGCAGTTAAATGTCTCCTCGGGTGCAGGGGCGACTGATTGCAGCAGTCTCTTCTGTTTTTCATTTGGAAAGCACCAGATTTGAACACAAATGGGGAAATCCACATTAGTGCGAGCTGGCTTTGTGATTTCAGAGAAGCCTGCTGTACGGTTTGATTATGTATTATCATTTGAGAGCTTTAGGGGATAATCATCACTGAGATTTGCTCACGTTTCCAGCAGGTCTGCTGAGATGCATGTACGTAGCTAATGGGATTGGGCTTTTTTTTTCTACCCCTCTCCTGTGGCGTTATGGAGCTGGCAGCTGAACTTGAACGGATGCGCATGGTGCTGAGTCGTGCACAAGACTATTTCAAGACTGAAATGCGATTGTTTTAATACTTTAATCCACCTGTCCTTGGCATTCAGGATGTTGCAGAAGTCGCCTAATTATTTCAGTGCCCTCTATCCTTCCTGGTTGAAATACAGCAGAGACAGCAGCACTCTTCTGATGATAAATAAGTTAATCTTTAAGGGTTTTCTTCTTTGAATGGATTTTAATAGAAATTGGTGCTCATTTATCTAAGGGAATAAAACTAAACGTCAATAAAAAACCCAAACATACAACTTCCGAATCTTACTTAAAGGATGTATAGCCTAATTGAAATTTTAAAAATGCATGTATGCAAAGAGGATCTGAAATACCCCAAATCACTTTAAAGAGCGAGCTATTAAACAGCCAGAATTCTCGGAATTGTCCCAGGTTCAAACCTCGATAGTATGCAAACACAAATATTTTCTTTTAATTAAAAAGGCCTCATCTCGCTGTATCCTCCCCCAAGCCTGCTGCCTGCGCCCAACGACCCCCCACCCCTCTCATGCACACACACACACACACGCACACACACACACACACACACACACACACACACACACACACTCTCTCTCTCACACACACACACACACACACTCTCTCTCTCTCACACACACACACACACACATACTCTCTTGTGATGCCTTGTTCAAATCCAGTCACACTCATCGTCACACATACATTGAGCCAAATTTGAGAAAAGTGATTACTTTAATTGTGTCCTGGGCCGTGGATTCCTCTTGACTAGCTGCTAATCTGTCAGAGCCTGGTTGTCAATTGAGAACCAGGGACCACCGTCACCAGCAGTGACGGCTGCCCAGTTCACTGATAGCCCCCTGAGGGACAGTTAACCCTCAAACACCCCCCCACCTCCAAAAAAAAACAAAAAAAAACACCCTCTTGTGCAGTCTCACTCCCCACTGCCACCCTTCCCCCAGACTGGCCCAGCCTACCAGAACCTGTGGTGGCACTAAAAGGTGGTGGTGGGGGGGACTGGTCTTTGTGTGCGTGTGTGTGTGTGTGTGTGTGTGTGCGTGTGTGTGTGTGTGTGTGTGTGCGTGTGCGCTGGTTCGGGACAGTGGGGATGTGTATTTGTGTATATATGTGTGGTTTGGCGGGGGGTGGTGGCTTGATAGTAATGCATGTTGATGGTTTCAAAGATACTTCATTTCAGAAACAGGGGCCTCATTAACCGTAGTCTTCATCAGGCCAGTGAGCAGCGGGCACATTAGGGGTCCACAGGAAGTTAGAGTACAGCAGGAGAGTGCATTAGGGAGGCCTGGGGAGACACACTCCCTCTTTTCTCCTTAGTTTCACTTCCACCTCCAGAGCTTTTCTATATCTTAATGCACCTTTCAGAGGAATTCGGATAGAGGTCAATAATTATGCTCTTTAAATTATTCAGTCGAGGTCCTCTGTAATTGTGCTTTTTAGAGCTCGGACATTGACAGCATGGTTTACTGCACCACGTTTGGGGCATGGCCTGACCGGATAAATCAGTATAGAGTAAGAGAAAGAGCGTGTGAGTGTGTTTCGCTGCTCCAGCATCACCCACTCATGACGGCTGTAGCCACGATTTGCCTCTCTGAAATCTCAATACGCGTCAACATCAAACGAACACATCGACTCCTCTGCCGAGCATATTTCTAAAGTTTGGATCTCTTTAAAACACGTCGGCATCGAGTTGTCTGCGCTGGCCGTGTTGGTGTCAGAGACCAAGCCGACTGCCGGCCGCTGTGTGGGAATGTTTAGTTTGGGACACAACCGTGTTATTTTTGTTGCACCGAGGAGAGGAAAGCACAAACTGCTAGGGCGGCAAAAAAAAAAAAATCACCAAACTTTCTCTACAAAGCCAGCCTGGCAACGTTTGACTGCACATGATAACATCGTCAGTCCACACAAGTCCTCTTTCAGCTACAGATTATTAACACATCGCTGGAAGCGGCAGAGAGCAATTCACTGTTGTCACAGGGTCTAATATTTATATTTATCTAGTTGGGAGAGGCATTGACAAACATGTCACACACCTGCACTTTTGTAGTACGTGCTACTGCAGTTTGGTGTCAAAGAAAGAGCCTGTACAGTTGCGTTTGGTCGGGGCGAGAGGAAGACTGTAATTACTGTCTGACGATTCATCTAGTCACTGCATAAAATAGTGTTTATCCAGCCGCCCGTGTTTCTGTCGCGGCTGAGGGAGGGGAGGGTCATGTTTTGCACAACTGAGACAGCTAGGGCAATCAGGAGAAGAATCGTGACTCCAAAACATTCAGCCTTTCTTTCTTTTCTCTCGTCCTCTCTTTGTCTCTCTCTCTCTCTCTCTCTCTCTCTCTCTCTCTCTCTCTCTCTCTCTCTCTCTCTCTCTCTCTCGGGTCGAGAACTGGTGCCTTAGAAAATGAGATCTCCTTTTCTCCCCCCTCTGACACACCCACACAGAAAATAAACATAAAAAGCTAATTTGTTAGCGCCCTCATTTCAGAGGCCTGAGCAGGAGAATATTATTTGGGGGGGGGGGGGGGGGGGGAGTAATGCTTTGTCAAATGTTGACATATGTTGCAAACATGGGGCCTTCAGCAGCAGCAGCAGCGTTTCGTACAGCGGCTCAGGCACATTGTCGGCACATGAAGGGAGGATGCTTTGAAACAAGATTAGCCTCCGAATGGCCTTGCCTGCCCCCCCCCTTCAGTACCCCCGTGCATAATGTGTGTGAGTGTGCCTGCACTAAGATGCTAAATGATCAGATCCGCTGAAATATTTGTTGGCCTGATTTCCCGCACAACGAGCCCGGGTGTCATGTGGTGTACATCACCGAACAGCTGAAGGTGTGCGTTCGCATTTGTCCTGCTGCAAGGCCCCATTGTCTGGCACTCGGTGTGCCTTGGTTTCGTGGGCCAGAAAGCACACGTCCCTGTCACTGAGGCTACCTCCCCTTGGCTTTGGGTCAGGGTGACACTGGGCAGGGGGAGGAAAAAAAAATCCATCACCCCCCCCCAATACCCTACCCCCACAAAAATGAATCAAAATTGGAAAACAACATGCAAGGTCTGCCTAATACAGAAACACTTGCAATATGCTGATGTTTTCTTTTGCACACTGTGTTTGCTAAATTGCCTTTGACTGCGTGCATCAGTAATGAAACTTTATGTCCTTGTGGAGAGGGCAGCAAGTCCGTTCCAGTTAGGACCGGGACGATCTCTCCTGTCTGGCTTTTGTAAGACTTTTTTTCTCCTAATACACGTCCTTATGAATAAATGAAGCCCATGAAGTCATTTTTTCCATATTTGTGTAAATTGCTTTAAAAGCATTTTATCATGTCATAAAAAAGCGCAATTGATCTGCTGGGCTTAGCCCATTGGACAGCTGTGTGTTTTGTTAATGGCCACTTTGCTCCAAGCAGCTTATTAAAAAATTTATATATAAATGCTAAAATTGCATAAATTATTTAGATACAGTAAGCATTTTTTTGTTTTGGTCAGGCAGGGAGGGGCTGTTATCAGTATGGAAATTTACCATAGTATATTATCTGCTGAAATATAGTAATATATCTGCTCAGACACATATGTGTCCTCCTCACTGCACCCCCATACATGCAGAGGCACAGGGAAAAAAAGTATATATTTTTTGATGACTTCGTTTCAGCAACCACGGAATGTCACCCATATCCTGGTTGATTGTACTTTCGAGTTTTATGATGTTTTTCCATTGATTTGTTTCCCCGGCGCAGCTGCCGACCTCTATTGAGGGACGAACGTAATCAGCGCTGACGCAAATTAGATGGTTATTCGTTTCGAAAATTGACAGAAAAACAATAAAAAAGATGAAATGCTCCCAAATCAATAGATATAATGAAATTCAAATAATCCGAGAGATGAGGTCTCCATGGCAACTGATAATGTGGAAAAGAAAACAATTTAATAAAGGACAGACACGCTTTGAAAACAGATTGGGGAGGGGTGGAGGGGGGAGGAGAGGGGGGCTGTAAAGCGGGGAGAGGAGAGGAGAGCAGAGGAGAGAGGAGGTGGGGAGATGGAGGGATATAGAGAGGAAGGGAGGGAGGGAGGTGGAGGGGTGTTTGTGGCTGTAGTGGTTGCTCCATAGCTTGTTTCCCCCAGCGTGTGAAGGATCTGTGTCTGTCCCAAGGACACCGGAATAATTAGAAAAGCTTTCAGGCCAGAAAGTGCAGATTCAGGTTTTAATACACAAAATTATTTCAGGGGCAGTGAATCGGAAAACCATTTGTTGGTGACCTTCCTGAGAGGCCTCCCCCCTC